>NC_057806.1:615750500-615764443 GCF_018294505.1 Triticum aestivum | reverse complement strand
CCACCGCCCAATGAATGCCCCCAACCGCCGGTGAATGCCAACCAGAGGTCTCACGACTTCGAATACCCACTGACCACTAATTTAGTACCATTTATGTCCTTCATATACGCGCTGACGGGTGGGCCCTATGGTAATGTGCGCTGCTGAATGTGGACCATTTGACTGGTCAATTGATCGTGTTATCAACAAATTACAGAGTTGTATGGTGAGCCAGTGACCGTGTGATCACCCTAAAATGTACTCCTATTTTATTAACACATTACAGACTCAAACTACCATTTCTTTCTTTCATATACGGGCTGACAGGTGGGCCCCACGGTTACGCGGCCCGATTGTGCAACACTAGTTGCGCCGCGTGGAACGTTTGACTGGTCAATTGATTGTGTCATCAACAAAATACGGAGTTGTACGGGTGAGCCAGTGACCGTATAATCATCATATGTATTTGTTTAACACGGTACAGATGCAAGGGCTCATATATATGCGCAAGCACTCGCCGCTATAAGCGCACACACGCGAACCCTACCCCTATGAGCACGTTCGAGAGAGTGGGCCAGCATATATGATCTTGAGATTTTACGAAGTCACCATAGGTGCCTCGTAGTCGAGTGGAACGTCTCCTCCCACCGAACGTACATTGCCAGAAAATACTGAAATTAACACAAGATAAATGCGAGCACCGGGACTTTAACCTTGGTGGGCTCGAGAAACCACTATCCTCTAACCATCCAACCACATGTTGGTTAGCACGACAAAAAGTATGTGGTGACCGTGATGAGCTTATTCTGAAGTCCAGTGACCATATCGTGCTTTCGCTTCAAATACAATTACCGTAAGTGTCGTCAACAAAATATGGAGCACGCATCAAATGCAAAGTTCGTCAGTGTCATCAATAAAATATGGAGACGTATCGTGAGCTAGATACCGTTGTACTATTGTATATGCTTATTTTCTTAGTGGCCGATTGCGTGTGTGGTGTGCTGGGCACATCATTTCTAGTTGTGGTGGGTCAACATGAAGACTCATGGGTCGGTTCCATCCTGCACCACATATAGATTGGACCGAGACGTGTTATACGAAGACCCATGTGGAGGACTCGGCGTACAACACGAAGCTACCAGAGTCGCGGAGGACTCTATCCCCACTGGTGATAAGCCGACTATATATGATTTGTAACCCTAGGCTCTTAGTATGTTATACAAGCTTGGGAGCTAGTTCATCGATAGTATACACACACGCACAATGCCTGGTATTCACGTGTACTTTGTACACACCCCTATCACTAAGATACAGTACTAGGAGTAGGCTCTTTCTTCAACTGCAATTGAATTCTAGGATGTGCGTGTGTTTATTTCATATTATCGATCCATAGAGTGAGAGCGGTTTGAAATACAGGCAATGGATGCTTTTGCAATTCATATATAAACATTAATTAGTGCACTCCATGTTGTTAGTGTGAAGCACTTTATACATTTGTCACTTGCATGGATACATTCCAAATTGCTAGCTACGAAATAGAATACATGTCGAATTCAACATAAAGGGGGTTTCAAAGATTCGAATTCATAGGAAGTGCATTCATCTATTTGAACCCGAGATAATGGCATTTGTAAATCAGATGTAAAACGGGACATCAATCTTTGTTGTGAGTTTGAACATGCTATATATATTCATACGCATATCTAACTTTTTTTTGCAACCAACGAGATTATATCTAGAACCATGCATGAACTGAGGTAAGTTGCATATTTTTTAATATATACTTGTGTACAATGTATATTCAAATGTACCCCCTCCATTCCAAAATAATCGTAGCTTTAGGATTTTCAAGAGTAAAGATTTGTGAAGTTTGACAAATCCTGAAAGTTCAATTCAAGAGAACCGAAACGTTAAGGCCTTCTTTGGTTCATAGGATAGGAATTTTATAGGAATAGGAAAATCATAGGAACTGAGATGACATGCATGTCAATTCCTATAGAGAAAGAGATGTCATTTGGTGCATAGGATAGGCTTTTTTCCATTGAGTCTAGGCTAATGTTTTTTCCTCCAAAATGTGAAGGATTGATTCCTATCCTACATAGGAATAGGAATCCATTCCTACAAACCAAAGGGCTTCAAAGGAATTTTTCCTTTGCAAATCCTATCCTATAGAATTCCTACAAAAATCCTACAAACCAAAGGAGGCCTAATGCTTCTGCTCCCAAATATTGAATGAAGCGCCAAATAGGCCTCTGGTCACCCGAAACCGCGCGAGACTAATGTTTTGGTGGTAGGAAATTACTGTCCTGACTCTGGCCCATGTAGCCTATCGGCCCGATGTCCAAAGGTCTAAACAGGGGTAGGTCTGTAACTTCACCAAGACGCTAGAGAAGCATTCATATGCCGTGGGCGCCTACCCATGCGCTCGGCCGAAATCTATCCCGCCCACATTTGGGATACCTGACATGTCTGTCCTACCCCCAACCCGCAATATGTCCAAAATTTTAGATGGGGGGAAAGTTTGTAACTTTCCCCAAATTTCAAACAAGAGTGTCTCAAACCGAAACATTGGTCCCCCTTAGTTCCCCGCCTCCCTCCGTTTCCCCATTCATACTCCGCGGGCGTGAAAACGCCCTCTCCACCAGCTGTGAAACCCCAGCCTCCTCCGTCCTCCACCCCATAGAGGCCAATCCACCGGCGCCCTCCTCCATCACGCCGGAGCCGGTACCCCGACGTCGTCGTCCAACGCAACCGCAACCGCAACGCCCTCAAGGACTTAGCAGCTGATGCCGAGGCAGAGCTGCCTCCACGATGTCGACGCCGACGTGCGCCGTACTAGAACCACTCCGACCATGCCGTCCTGCGCCTCACTGCTGCGGCTCCACTGTCGCAACTGTCCACCGCACCGGAGATGTTCTCGCTACGCCGTTGTTTGCCGCCTTGGATCTGCTTCCCCGCCGCCGACAGACGGCCACCGCACCACATTCAACAACTTGGCCATGGGTTCGTCTAAGGCTGCACCGTCCTCCACAACTTCTGGTTTCCGGCGAACAACAAGAAGATCGTCGGAAAAACAGAACGAGGACACAACACTGCCAGCAGAAAGAGGTACTCCTCTTCCCTTATTCATGCAAATCTTACGTCTCCGCTCACACCGTATTCATCCCACGAAAGAAACTAGTTGAGCACTTCCTACTGCATCTTCTTCATGATACTAAATGCACAAGGTTTCCTCCCTTTTACTATTTCACCTTTGCTAGAGGTCAGTAGCCCGCCTGGATTTCAATTCAGGGTTAGTCGAACCGCAATTAAAAGAAGCAGCACCCGCTTAGGCGCACGGAGCACCTAGTCCGCCTGTTCCCCGGGGAAGCGGCACATCGGTGTCTATCATAGGGGTGTGTGGCGCAGGAGCTGCTTGCGCCTGATCTGGAGGTCGGAGGGGCTTGAATGAATGGCCGGGGGGTGGTGTGGTGAGGTCGAGGGGAGGGCGCAGGCAGGGGAGGAATACTGGGCCGGTGGTCACTAGCGTTTCGAGGAAGATCGTCAACACTGACTCGCTTGAGGTAGATGAAGGCGATCTGCCCGTTCTTTGTACATCGAACGGTGCAGAAAAAATGGACTGACCTATTTGCTTTCAGACGACTATTATTTTCATAGAATCCTGTAGTAATTTAGTGTGCCATGCATGTTGTAGAGCTATCATATGTCTCCCATCATTTATTTCTCACCGACCTGCTATCTGCTACCTTTACACTGTACTAATTGTGCACACACTTCACCCATACTCACACTATTATTTTTTATGCATGGGTATTTCAGACTCTGACGCAGTGTTGATGAACGCAGAAAAGAAAAGACAGAAGTCGCTCCAGTGTAATTCAAAGATAAGCACTAAGCGTTCCAGCGCTCTAACGGGTGCAGTGTCAGCAGTTGTAGACAGTAAACTTAGCTCTGCAGTTGATGATCTCAATTTCCACACACAACCATCCCAGGTGCTTGCTTTAACTTCGCGTTGTCAAATGTGGTTGCATGTTGCATATGGTGTCTAGCTTGTATTGCTTCCAATTTGGTTAAATTGCATTTGCTTACTTTACACATTATACCTTTGATAATGACATGCCTTCCTGTTTTTGATACATACTACATATGTCTATTAACCATGTTCGTACATCAAACTAATGCTCTTTTGTATCCCTCGTCAATCACTTATGATGAGACAGTCACCCGGGTGGGTTTCTGTGAGACGCCATACTCGTTTAAAGAGTGCAGTGTCATCCTCCCCACATGATTCTCAAGAAACAGCAAGGCTAAATGAAGATAGTCAACGTAGATCTCTAGTTGATCACCGCAATTCCCCCACACCACCATCGCAGGTGCTTGCTCTTACTTGTCAGTGTGATATGTAGTGTTCGTCTTACATGAAAGTAGTGTTCGTAAGTATCATGCATCAATGAGTTCTGAAGAACACATTTTATTCCTTTTTCTTGTGGGTTTGACTTGACAAGGCAAAATCAAGAAAGAGGAAGGAAAAGAGTAAGGAAGGCGATGATGGTGGTCCTCTGCAGCAACGTAAATGGAGCATCTGTACCGATTCTCCTTGTACTGATGGTGCATTACAAGGTCCAAGTCTCCGCTCCCCTAGTCCACCATCCAAGGTGCTTGCTCTAACTTTGTAGTGTGATATCTGGTTGCATGTTGCATATGGTGTCTAGCTCGTATTTCTCCTAATTAGTGTAAACTGCATCTGCTTAGCTTACACATGATACATGTGAATATGACACGCTTTCCTGTTTTTGGTACATACTATATCTTATGATAAGGCACCTTTAAGTCGCCACTGTGATATTGGTTGTGTCTTGCATATGATTTCTAGCATGTACTGCTTCTAATTTGTTGGAACGCCATACAGTTTGAACTTGGCAGAGTGATATTGGTTGCATCTTTCATATGGTGTCTAGCTTGCAGTGCTTCTAATTTGTTGAAATGCCTTCTGCTTAGTTACCACATCATAGGTGTGAATATGTCACACCATCCTGTTTTTCATACATATTCCATCCTCGCATCATTTGTTTGCCTTTCATTCGAGTAGTGTTCATCAGTATCATGCATGAATGAGTTCTGAAGAGCGAATTTTATTCCTTTTTCTTATCGGTTTGACTTCACAATGCAAAATCATTACAGCTGAAGGAAATTAGTCCAGCAGTGGATGATGGTGGTCCTTCGGAGCAACTCAAACATGGGGTCTCTACAGATTCTACTCCGCCATCCTCCCAACAAGATTCGCAAGACAACACAAGGCTGGACAGTCAACGTAGCTGTGTAGATGATGAGCACATCTCCCCTATTATATGTGGTTGCATGTTGCGTATGATGTCTAGCTTGTATTGCTTCTAACTTGAATTGCATCTGCTTACTTTACACATAATGCCTGTGAATATGACACGTGTTCCTCTTTCTAGAACATACGTGTAGATGATGAGCACATCTCCCCTACTCCACCATCACAGGTGCTTGCTCTTACTTGGAACTGTTATACGTGGTTGTGTTTTCCGTATGATGTCTAGTTTGTATTGCTTCTGATAATGTTGAATTGCATCTGCGTAGCTTACAAATTATACCTGCAACGATCACTTACCCATAAGACACATTTAACTTGGGACTGTGATGTAGGTTGCATCTTGCATTGTCTTCTAGCTTGTACTGCTTCTAATTTCTTGAAATGGCACTTACGATGAGACACTTTTTACCTGATAGAGTGATACTGGTTGCATGTTCATATGGTGCCTAGCTTTCATTTCTTCTAATTTTGTTGAAATGCCTTCCGCTTACTGTTTTTTCATACATATTCCATCCTCCTATCGTACGTGTCAATATGAAATGCTGTCTTTTTTGTGTATATTCCATCCTCCTAGCCTGCGCTTGCCTTACATCAAAGTAGTGTTCGTCTGTATCATGCATCAACCAGTTAAGCAGAGCTAATTTTATTCATCTTCTTCTGGTTTTGACTTCATAAGGCAATATCAGAAAATAGGAAGGAAAAGAGTAAGTTAGGGGATGTTGGTGGTCCTCCGCACTGACGCAGACAGAGACTCTCTAGATTTGCCACTGCTACTGCTAATGAAGTTGAAGTCCCAAGTCTACATGATGAGTTCATCTCCCCTACTCCACCATCGCAGGTGCTTGCTCTAAGTTGATAGTGTGATAATTGGTTTCATGTTGCATATGTTGTCTAGCCTGTTTCTTCTATTTTGATTAAATTGCACCTGCTGAGTTTATACGTTATACATGTGCATATGACATGGCTTTCTGTGTCTAGAAAACACTGCATCTACCTATCATACCATGTTCTTACATCAAAGTACTATTGTTGTGTATCCCGCATCAGTCACTCATGATTGGACGCTTTTAACATGGCAGTTTGATAGTGGTTGCATCTTGCATTGATTTCTATGTTGTACTGCTTCTAATTTTTCGAATTGCCACTTATGACAAGACACTTTTAACTTGGCAGAGTAATATTGGTTGCATCTTTCATATGGTGTCTAGCTTGCATTACTTCTATTTTCTTGAAAATTCTTCTGCTTAGTTTGCACATCGTAGCTGTGAATATGTCATGCCGTCCTATTTTCTTACATATTCCATCCTCATACAGTTGTCTTACATCAAAGTATTGCTTGTATGTATCATGCATCAATGAGTTCTGAAGAGTGATTTTATTCTTTTGTGTTGTGGGTACAGCTTGACATGGCAAAGTCAAAAACAGCAAGGAAAATAATATAGTAGGGAGTGCTATTACTCGTCGGGTGAAACGGAAAAGGTTCTGCCATCGAGATTCTGTTAGTACTTATAGTGTAGTAGAAGGTCCAAGTCCACCGGCTAAATCTACAAACACAGTATCACCTGCTCCACCAGCTGCAGCATCCGCTCCAACTGTACCAACATCTCAACCAGTTACTCGTTCGTTTGCTCCGGAACTGGCCAGTTCCCAAGCTGCCTTCACACCTAACACTACTTTCGAATCACTGCTGGCACAACAGGACTTGGCAAGATCAGATGAACCTCATGAGCATCAACACCAAGACGGTAGCTGACCGAGTCAAGTTGCAGTTGCATGCTCCTTTATATGTACTCTCACAGTTTGATGTACACTAACACTTTCCATATTCGTTGTTGAACTAGCACCACGGCGCAAGCTGAAACAGACATCGGCGATAATGCTTGACGGATTAACAAAATCTAAAGGAGGAAGAATGGAGATCCATTTTGAGGCAGGTTTAAAAAGGCCACGTGATGCTACAGAGTCAGCCAAGTTAGTATCAGAGGCAGCCGTTGCTGTTAGGTGTCATGCACGTATCCTTCCAACGTGGATCCAGTATAGGAATGAGAAAGATAATACCCAGTTTAACACCTTCCTTGACCATTTATCCTTAAGTAATGTTATTCATCGCAATTAGTAATATTGTCTTGCTCTGTCCCATACTTTCTAGTTTCCTCCTAATAAGACTCACATTCTTTTTTCAACAGATGAGGTTCAAGTTGGATCCAAAAGATGATGCAACTAGACAAGCATGCACTCATGTTTTTCAGTCTGCTCTGCGACAGTATCGGTACCACCTTAGAAAATCTCACTTTGAAGGCAAGTCTAACAATGAAATCGCCCAAACATCTCCAGTGGAATATATTACAGATGAATACTGGACAGCCCTCGTTAAACACTGGTCTGATCCAAAGTATCAGGTAGGCTATATGTATTTGATCAGACCACATATTGAACTTGTATTTATGTATGTGCCTTACAAGTGTATCTTCTTCTAGGCTAACTGTTTGAAGAACAAAACCAACCGTTCTAAAGTGAAATTCCAACATACCACGGGATCTCGTAGCTATATTGCACACTGCGAGGCTCTTGTAAATAGCAGCTACTTCCTTCTTTTTTTGTGCCATATTATCGTATCTATATTGACTTGTTCCAAATACAGAGGAAATCCTGTGCGGACCAAAAAGAACCTGAAGCGAATGCAGTGCAAATCTTCAAGGATTGCCACACCAGCAAGATGAAGGGCATGAGCACACCAGTTCAAGCCGCTGTTGTAAGTCCTTACTCCTCCTGCCTTGAACTGATTGGTACTGTGATGTGTTCATTTAACTACTTGGTTTGCAGCCAATGTCAGTTACTCTGTTCACTTTTATTCACAGTTGTCTTAACGTATCATTTCACCTTACATGGTTTAAAAGAGATGAAGGATATTCTTTTGGTCTTGATCTGTAATCTAGTTGTTATGTTCACGTGCGCACACAATGATAAAATAGCTTGTTTGTTTTATATCTGTTTGCCCATGATATGAATGATGTCATACTATGTTCAACCTACCTTAAACCATGTCTCTTTATCCTTAGATGTCAACGAATGTGAGGAAATAGACAATACAGTAGGCATGCTACATGGACATATGTTCCGAAAGTGATTTTATTATGTACTTGGCACTACAATACATGCTAATGTATTATAGTAGTTCACCAAAATAAGTGATGTATAAACGTTTAACCTACTTTGTTTGTTTTTGTCTCATTAGTAACTTATCTGGTACACTAATCTACAAGTTCAAACTTTCAGGAATCTATGGAACAAATGATTGAACAGCCACAACCACCTGAAGGTGACGAGGCTACTACAGGCACAATGTCACCTCTTGCTACAGTGCGTCAGTATCTCTCCACTAACAGTGCAAAAAGCACCTTCCTGTGTAATTCTGGGTTGGTTGTCAAGGTAACCTCGTCCAAATGACCTACTGAACAAAATCTTCCTGCTAGACAGAGTGATATATCTGTGCTTCAGACACAAGTCCAATCCCTAATGGACATTGTTTCGGAAACAAGAATAGTGGTTGAGAAATGTCGTCAAGATATGAATGGTTTTGAAACCAGACTATCAGACATTCGCTTCGTTGTTCAAGAGCAATGGCGGAAAAAGGTGGAGATCATGCTGCTCCATCAGATTCTACAGCCTGAAACATTAGCACTCAGGTCAAATGATCTGTGCTTCTATACATCTGATGGTGCTTTTATCTGGAAGGACTGTAAACTTTATGCCAACAGGCCTTTTGTTGTATGGTTGGAATTTATTTTGTTGTGATACAACATTTATGATGCTGCCTCAGGCTGCAGTAATTACGATGCTATTTTTGTATAGTGTAGGTTTATCTTAGTAATGTATTCGGCCGAAACCTTCGTAGGAGCCCAACATGCCAACATTCGTCGGGCCCATTCCAATTGGGCTAAAAATGATTACGGGCCGAAATTGGCATGTAGCCCACTAAAAATATCTGGGCCTAAATCAGCATAAGCTTTCATATTTTTCTGGTAGGCCTGTGCCAATAGTGGGCCTTTAACAGGCCTAAACATAATTTGGGCCCTCAGTAAAAATAGGCCGTTTACAGGTGTAAATATCTTGAGCCCATAAAATACATGGACCTTTAATAGACCTAAAGTGAGATTGGGCCTTGATTGTGCCAAATAACCCACTGGACTTTAACAGGCCGAAATTCGGACGGGCCGTAAATGCGCCGACCTAATACACGGGCCTTTAACAGGCCGGAACTTCGGTCGGGCTAGATTATCGTCATTTTTATATGGGCCGTTCATGGGCCCGATAAGATGTTGGGCCACATATGGTTTACGTCCCGCGTTCACAGACCGAAAATGACAACAGGCTGAAAGTGGCCCAAAGCTACACTGGGCCTCTAACAGGCCGAATGTCAGACATGGACGAATATGACCCAAATCCTTCACGGTCGTTTATGGGGCGAAAGTTTTGATGGCCTGTAAAAGGGCCCAAATGAAGCCGGACCTTTAACAGGCCGGAAATACACCGGGCCGTAATTCAGCCCAATTACTTAGCGGACTGTTAACGGGCCAGAAGTGACCATGGGTCGCGTTTGTGACAAGTTTAGGACATGCCGTTGACGGGCCGATTTGACAGACAATGTTGGGCCTTTAGCTGGGCCGGCCCATTATGGTCGGCAGAATTTTGTGGGCCTTTAGCTAGGCCGGCCCATTGTGGTTCGCAAAATCTTGTGGGCCTTTAGCTGGGCCGGCCCATTATGGTCTACAAAATCGTGTAGGCCTTTAGCTGGGTCGGCCCATTATGGTCCCCTAAATTTTGTGGGCCTTTAGCTGGGCCGGCCCATTATGGTCCGCTAAATCTTATGGGCCTTCGGTTGGGCTGGCCCATTTAATCTTTGTCGGCCACTTTTGGGCCGGTCCACATGTCAACATATCATAGGCCCATCTCGACCGTTGGATGAGTGACACCTGTGCCAATGCGGAGCTGATGCGTGGATCCGTCAGCCAATGAGAATTTTACACGTTGAAAATCGGCATTGGTCGTGGTTGTTAACGGGTTATTGGATCCAAAATCCGACCAGATAGCTTAACGGCCTTCCGTTACGCTGGATGCCACGTGTCGGTCACCCTTGACGAAAGCACTTTTGTGACGCGCAATTTATCGTCATGGAAGTGGACACTTCCATGATGATAATTTTGGCAATGTCATGGAACACGTCTACGACAGCACAGGTATGACTATCTTGACTCTGTCATAAATTTGTCATGGATGTACATGCATGACAGAAAACGTGACCTACTGTGACAAACACGTATCATCACGGAAGTGTATTTTTTTGTAGTGTCACTAGTACCACTATCTCACTAGTTCCTTTGTGAGGAGTTTTGAATTTTCATCTTCACGCAATTCTCAAACTATCCTGTTTGATATTTATGAAAATTCTTATACTATGGACTTAGAGGATTTTACCACTACTTGCAAACTTCCATAATGGGGTAGTGCTAGTGAACCTCGCAAATATGAGTTTAGAGATTTTCTTGCTAGTATAACTATGGGGGAATCTAGAGATATAGCACAAGCTACCATAGGGAGCATTCATTTTCCTGCTATACATTATTTTGCTCTCTTCATAGGTAGGTGTATAAATGGTAAGGATGAAGCATGTCACATGTGTGTCCCTGACCTCAGTATTCTTAGGAGTGGTGTGTTAGGAGATAAATCTTATAATTTGGGAGCCATTGTTGCTAATAGGTTGCATCATAATAGATTTAATGGGGATTTCTTTGGTGGAATTTATGCAACCCGTATAGCTAATTTTCTTGGTATAACCATACGTGAGGATGATATTGAGTTGCCTCCTGCTTATTTGGATTATGAGGCTATGGTTCGTCATCATTTTGTTGAGAGGAACGATCAGTTCCTCCGGTATCGACTAATCTTTGACAGACGACGCACCTATCATGTCGCTCTTCTTGCTTCTACTTTCTTTGACTTTCAGGCAAAAAGGAGATATTTTATAACCAGAGAGGAGGCGGAAGAGTATAAGAGGAGGGTTGAGATAGCTTGCCTCCAAGCTGCAGCCCATGATGCATTGGCTGCTGCATCACAGTACGACCCCAACTACAACTTTGGATATCCGCCAGGCCATCTATGGAATTAGACCAACTTAGGCCAAAAGCCTAAGCTTGGGGGAGTATGTATTTCCCACCGACATTACATTCATGTTCACACACTCATTGCTAGATGTCGGTGCTCATACTCTTTCACTGTAATATCCATGTTAGTTTATTTTCCTTTTTATGCTTTCTTCTTGTGTGTTTGATAAACCTTAAGAAAAATCCAAAAAAATAGTTGTAGCTTTTAGCTAGTTTTAATTTCCATGCTTGTAGTAATAACTAAAAAGAAAACTCAAAAAGATTTCTCTTTCTTCTTTTGCTTGTTGGGAGCATACCCATGTAAATAGTTTTATTTTTTTTCTATTCTTTGGGGGTCGAGAAGACCATAATTAAATTGTTGAAGTGACTCCTATATGCATTAGTGTTGATTTAACCAGGAGTCCATTTTTCCTTGTCTTCTCCTATTTATTGAATGCTTGCAGATTCCAACTTAGTCCAATGCACGTGCATTGTTATTATTATTCACATCATTCGGTCGTGCAAGTGAAACGCAATTATGATGATATATGATGGACTGATTGGGATGGGAGAAGCTGGTATGAACTCGACCTCTCTTGTTTTTGTAAATATGATTAGTTCATCGTTCCTGATTCAGCCTATTATGAATAAACATGTTTGCAATGACAATTAGAGATTATAGTTGCTTATGCCATGCTTAATTAGCTAGGAGCTTATAATGGTTTAACTTGCATGCCAACATGCTATTAAAATGGTTGTGATGTGGTATGATAGGGTGGTATCCTCTTTTGAACGATTCGAGTGGCTTGACTTTGCACATGTTCACGCGCGCATGTAGTTGAAACAAAATCAACATAGCCTCTACGATATTTATGTTCATGGTGCATTATATCCTACTCATGCTTGCATTCGGTGTTGATTAATTTTAATGCATGTTCATGACTGTTGTCGCTTTCTAGCTGGTCACCTCCCAATCTTTTTCTAGCCTTCACCTGTACTAAGAGGGAATACTGCTTGTGCATCCAATTCCATAAACCCCAAAGTTGTTCCATATGAGTCCACCATACCTACCTATATACGGTATCTACCTGTCGTTCCAAGTAAATTTGTATGTACCAAACTCTAAACCTTCAAATAAACATTCTGTTTTGTATGCTCGAAGAGCTCATGTATCAACTAGGGTTGTCCGTATCTTCCATGTTAGGCGGGTTATTCTCAAGAGGGGTGGACTCCGCTCCTCACTCACAAGAAAATGGCTGGTCACCGGGATGCCCAGTCCCATGCTTTATGCAAATAAAATCAAAATAATTGCAAACAAAACTCCCCCTGGGACTGTTGTTAGTTGGAGGCACTCGTTGTTTTGAGCAAGCCATGGATTGATGCTTGTTGGTGGAGGGGGACTATAAACTTTACCATTCTGTTTGGGAACCGCCTATAATGTGTGTAGCAAGGAAGATATCTCCATCTCTTGGTTGTTATGTTGACAATGGAAGTATACCACTCAAAATATTATTCACCTCTATTTCAAAACCGAGCTCTGGCACCTCTACAAATCCATGCTTCCCTTTGCGAAGGGCCTATCTATTTACTTTTATGTTGAGTCACCATCCTCTTATTAAAAAGCACCAGTTGGAGAGCACCACTGTCATTTGCATTCATTACTGTTAGTTTACATTGAGTATGACTTGACTGGATCTCTTTCGCCATGAATTAAAATGTCTAGTCAGTCCTTGATCTTTAAGGGTGCTATGCATTTATGTTTTGCGGTCTCAGAAAGGGCTAGCGAGATACCATCTTGTTATATCATATTATGATTGTTTTGAGAAAGTGTTGTCATCCGAGATTTATTATTTGTAGCATCCCAAATTTTCAATTTGGAATGTTATACACAGGTCATTCATGCATATCATATTTTATTGCATCTTCGTTCCACAATCCTTGAAATCCTAAGCAACTCAAGGACCCTCGGAGAGAGTTGGGGATTTCCCGGTTTTCATATTTGATTTTTATCAAATAATGAAATGAGGATTTTTGTTTTTAATAATTTTTCTCTCCGAAAAATATTTCATTTTAAAATAAATGAGAGGAGATAATATGACTTCTCCAAAACAATTGAAATATTGGAGGAAAATATTAAAATCATTTATTTGATTTTATTTGGATCTTATTTGCAATTAGAAAAATTGCACGTTTTTCAAAATTGCATTTTAGGGCCAAGAAAATGTTCATCTTGTTCTAAATATTTTATTTAGACGGTGAAATTTTGTTTTGGCGTTTTTAGATTTTTATTTTATTTTCTAGGATTTTATTTCTGTCAGCGAAATTGTTTAAAAAAGTCTCTCCAGCCGACTGGGCCGAAACCAAGTCGGGCCGCCGGCCCAAGTCGCCGCCGCCATCTTCCTCGCGCGCGTGCACCGCCGCCGCCGCCGACTCGGACGAGGAGTCCAAGACGGACTCCTTCGCCGCCGCGCCTTGCCCCCTACTCC
>NC_057806.1:615735537-615750158 GCF_018294505.1 Triticum aestivum | reverse complement strand
AGCCGCCACCGCCGCCCCACCGCCCAACCCCACCTCGCCGGAGGTACCGCGCCGGATTCCGAGCCGCCGTTTTTTTTTTAAAAAACCCGTTTGGTTTTTTAGAAAACCCACTTCATTTTTCTAGATCGGTTCACCGGGTTTTCTCGGTCCTTCTAATTAGCGGATGTTCGTCCCTACATTCCTTTTAACGAACGGTTTTTTCCTGCTAGTTATAGTTAACGAACGCTCGTTCGTTAGTCTGTTCGTCAGTTTTCTTTTTATCGAATTAATCTACGATTATTTTCGATCGCGATTTCTGATCCAATCTTAGTTTCAGTTTATCTTTTCACTCGTTAGTCGGAATCAGGCGATTCAAGCGCCTAGATCTTCGTCTCGAGACCCTCTTTCTATTTAACCAACTTGCACAAGTTTTTGCTACTGTAAAATTTGACCTAAGTCCATATTAGTAAACGGATCTTGTTTCTTTCGCCGTTTGAGTTTTGTTGCTCCGTTCGATTTGATTCTTTTTGCGTACCGGAGTTCTTAAGTTGAACTTTCTAGTCAGCCTCTCTTATTTGAGTTTTGCTTGTGCATTTTTGCTTGTCGCTTATGTATGTTATTGTTTGTTTGTGATAGAACGCCCGGAGTGCGAAGCGTGTTACTACGAGTCTCTAGGTTTCGCGGATCGTCAGCAAGGCAAGTAACACATTGACTATACTCTTTTCATACCCAGTTTTTATGCATTAGTTCCAATCCTCAAACATTGCATGATTAGGATGTCATTAACTTGTGGGTTGGGAAGTAGTTGTTGAGGTAGAACCTATTGCCCTGTTACTATCAAACCCTTGGGAGTTACTTCTACGCGTTGTTTATATTGCTAAGCTATGCTATGCTTGTAGACGTGGTTTGGGTTTGAGTGAAATCCATGACATATGTGAGATTGTGAATTAATGGTTCAACTTAAGGTGGCAACTTAAATTAACATCTGGGTGGATTGAGGCACCTGGGGAACCCAGTGTTGTCTCTTTTTGGAAATCCTGGGGTACCCGTGGGATCTTCCTATGGACCGCCACCCAGGCTCAAAGGGAACTGGGATGATTCATGCTAGAAACTTTTGTGTGCAGCCACAAGCTATTATGGGCTCTAGCATAGTTGAGTAAGTTACGTGAAGCTCTTGAAGAGGTAGATCAGCAGGTAGTGGGTTTTGTAGGTTTGGTATGGTCTACCCGGAGTATAGAGTTAACATTTCTGAAAGACTGTGTCTCGGTCATTTGTTTCTCAAAAACCATTTAGTGCGAGAAATCCAACGGAGGCGATCGGGTCTTGTGGGGAAAAGTGTGCAAACCTCTGCAGAGTGTACAATCTAATCATGGTTAGCCGTGTCCCCGGTTATGGACAAATTTGAGTATCTAGTACTTGGGTTATCACATGTATCTCATCACTTTTAATTAATATTGTTGGGTTGTTAACTACTTTAATTAAGGATTGAGTTGGGGTTACCTTCTCAATATTGTTCAACCACCATGATAGTTAAATTAAGATCTATTCCTTTGTTGTACGGAAAAATTGGCTTTACACAAAAACTATAACCATAGAGCTTTCCACCAGCCAAATATGCATGTAGTGATAGCATTATTCTGTTCTTGCTCTACTGTGTTACTTTGCCAGCATATTCCATGTGCTGACCCGTTTTTGGGATGCAGTGTATTATGTTGCAGACTTTTCATACAAGGAGTAAGGTTCGTTAGGTCATTGCCGTGAAGCTCAGCTATGCCGTTGGAGTTGATGGACTCACTTTATCTTCCAAGCCTTCCGCTGTTATCTCATTAGATGGCCTTAAGCCATATTATTGTAATAAGTTCTCTCTTGAGACTTTTCGATGTAATGAGTGTGTGATTGCTACTCTGTTATAAATCCTTCGAGTACTGTGTGTGTCAGCATTACCGATCCAGGGATGACACTAAAGCACAAAGACTTGACCATCTGAGGTCGGGTCGCTACAAGATGGTATCAGAGCACACGCTGAGTGTAGGACACGACCACTAAGCTAAACCATAGGCCACTTGAGGGAGTCCTGGATTAGGGGGTCTCCGGACAGCCGGACTATATCTTTCGGCAGGACTGTTGGATTACGAAGATACAAGATTGAAGACTTCATCTCGTGTCCGGATGGGACTCTACTTGGCGTGGAAGGCAAGCTAGGCAATACGGATATGTATATCTCCTCCTTTGTAACCGACCTTGTGTAACCCTAGCCCCTCCGGTGTCTATATAAACCGGAGGGTTTTAGTCTGTAGGACAACATACAATCATACCATAGGCTAGCTTCTAGGGTTTAGCCTCTCTGATCTCGTGGTAGATCTACTCTTGTACTACCCATATCGTCAATATTAATCAAGCAGGACGTAGGGTTTTACCTTCATCAAGAGGGCCCGAACCTGGGTAAAACATTGTGTCCCCTGCCTCCTGTTACCATCCGCCTTAGACGCACAGTTCGGGACCCCTACCCGAGATCCGCCGGTTTTGACACCGAGATTGGTGCTTTCATTGAGAGTTCCTCTGTGTCGTCGCCAGAAGGAAGGATGTCTCGTCTCGTCTTTAAAGACGGTACTACTGTTGGGGGAGCTTTGGCTGTCGGCCAAACTCTCCGGCTAGGCGGGTTCATTATGACCGCCTGTTCGGCCGCCGCGCCGACGATGAATTCTCGGGTCATCGAAAACAGCCTCCGCGTCAAATCGGCACTCGCCGAACAGATGGATCCAATGGAGCTCTCCTCCTTAAACGAGCTCTTGGATCGCATCGCCACCTTGGGAGTCGTTATGGACTATGATCGGATTGGGCTTAAACCCGATCAAAGGGAGATTTATTCTCCACCGGTCACCCATCATATTGCAGTGGTGGAGGAACAATGCGGCGACCTTTCCTCTATCCTGAGGACCAAATATGTCCGGATTCCCGAGCTCTCCGAGCCGGACGCCCATTCGCAGGAGGACAACATCCAATCCCTGAACTTAGAGTCAGGCAGCGGACCAGGATTAGCGGGTAACATCCCGGAACCGGAATTTCCAAAATTGGAAACTCATCGGCCCCTGGATCCTAGATCGGGTAGGGGTTTGGATTCAATTCCACCCACCCACCCAAACACAAGCGACCTTTCCCATATCAGGCAAGAGCCCCAGGAAACAGTACATCATTACTGGGCCAGGTTCCTTCTTGCGATGAACAAGGTTAAGGACTGTCGCGAGGAAGACGCAATCTTATTTTTCCGCAATAATTGCACGGACAAGGGAATCCTTAACGCCATAAATCTCCGTGAGATAACACGCTTCACTAACTTGGCATCCATAGTACGAATGTACTGTGCGATGGAAAGTGCCTGGAAAACGGAAACAAACTTTTGGGATAATCCGGCCCTGAACACAAACCCAGTCCGAAATAAAAGGGTGCATTATCACAATACACCCGGGTTAACTACCAAAAGGAAAAAAACCTCTACGGGGCAAGCAACCGTACTGGAGGGATGGCTCAACGGACCTTGCAAAATTCATAGCATGGTGGATATGATACCAACGCACAGCCTTAGAGCATGTTGGATACTCCGGCAGGTGGCCAAAAGTGGTGAGGATCTTCTTATCCCGCATACCACAGAGCACCATCCAGTGGATAACAATACGGTGTTAACAGTGTTCGAGACCTTTGCGTCAAATAACAGGCGCAAGCGAACACTCCGCAGCATGGCCGAAATCTGCCACGTAGCAGCAACAAATCCATGGAGTGACATGGCTATTACCATCAATGCCAGTGATGAACCCAAATTCCGAACAGCCCGAGCACCAGCCGCACTGGTCCTTAGTCCAATCGTGGACGGCTTTCGACTCACCAAAGTACTCATGGACGGCGGCAGCGGACTAAACCTCATCTATGAGGAAACCCTTCAAAAGATGGAAATAGATCGGAACCGCATCAAGCAAAGTAGCACAACCTTTAGAGGAATTATCCCGAGTCGGGAAGCACGCTCTGCTAGGAAAATCACACTAGATGTGGTATTCGGCACGCCGGACAATTACAGCTCCGAAGAAATTACATTCCAAGTGGCCCCGCTCAGCAGTGACTATCACGCTCTTTTAGGACGGGAGGCGTTCACAATCTTCCAAGCCGTACCCCATTATGGGTACATGAAGCTTAAAATGCCCGGACACAATGGAATCATCACTCTCGCCAGTGATCCGGACACAGCACTCCGCACCGAGAACAAAGCAGCGGCATTGGCCCTCAAGGCATTATCCGAAGCCCTCTCAGCCGAGGAGTTAACCACACTACGCTCCACAGTGGACAGGGATGATGTGATACTCGACAAGAGATCCAGGTCCACCTCTTTTAAACCAGCGGATGAAATAGTCAAATTCCAAGTCCACCCAACGAACCCTGCCAAAACAGCCTCCATCGGGGCACAGTTAAACCCCGCTGTGGACGCCGCACTACAAGAGTTCCTGTGCGAGAATTGGGACATATTCGCCTGGCATCCCTCCGACATGCCAGGAATCCCACGCAGGATGGCCGAGCATAGCCTCAATATCCTAAAGAGATTCAAGCCGGTCAAGCAAGCTCTTTGGCGTTTCTTCGAACCTAAGAGACAGGCCATGGGAGAAGAACTAGCCAAGTTATTGGAGGCCGGATTCATCAGAGAAATAAAACATCCGGACTGGCTAGCAAACCTGGTGACGGTACCAAAGAAGGAAAAATCCTGGCACCTTTGCGTCGATTTCAAAGACCTCAATAAATCTTGCCCAAAGGATCCCTTCCCCCTCCCATGCATCGATCAAATCATTGACGCTACCGCAGGACACGAGTCATTGTGTTTCCTCGATGCTTACTTCGGTTACCACCAAATCAAGATGGCGGAGTCCGACCAAGCTGCAACGGCATTCATCACACAATACGGCCCACCTTTTGTTTCAACACAATGCCTTTTGGGCTCAAAAACGCCGGCGCAACATATCAGCACATGATTCAGACATGTCTGGAGAAACAAATTGGCAAAATAGTAGAGGCATACGTAGACGATGTGGTCGTCAAAACCAAACACGTCGACTCTTTGATAGACGACTTGAGGCTCACATTCGACAACCTCCGAACATATGACATCAAGCTCAATCCAGAAAAAAGCGTTTTCGGCATACCAGCCGGAAAGCTCCTGGGATTCATTGTCTCCAATAGAGGTATCGAAGCTAATCCGGCCAAAATCCGAGCGTTGTCACAGTTGGCTACCCCAACAGACCTCAAACAAATTCAGAAGCTAACTGGATGCGTGGCGGCTCTAAGCCGCTTTATCTCCCGCTTGGGAGAAAAGGCTTTACCCCTTTATCGCCTCCTTCGGTGCACCAAACACTTCGAGTGGACGGACGCGGCCACAGCCGGATTGGAAGAAATAAAGGCCATTCTGGCAACCAACCCGATCCTGGCTGCACCAAACATCGGTGAACCAATGATGTTGTACATTGCGGCAACTCATCAAGTTGTAAGCGCGGTGCTCGTTGTCGAACGGGAAGCGGATGGACACAAATTCCCTCTTCAAAAGCCGGTATACTATGTATCCACTGTCCTCACTCCATGCAAATCAGGGTACCCGCATTACCAAAAAATAGCATATGCGGTATTCATGGCATCGCGGAAACTACGACACTACTTTGAAGAGTGTTCGATTACAGTAGCCTCGGAGGTGCCACTTAATGATATTATCAACAACCGCGACGCTACGCGCCGGATTGCCAAATGGGCCATTGAGCTCCTCCCATTCGACATAACATACAAACCTCGCCGAGCCATTAAATCGCAAGTACTGGCCGACTTCGTCGCTGAATGGACGGAGGCCGAACTCCCTAAACAGTACGGCGCATACTCCAATTGGATCATGCACTTCGACGGTTCTAAAATGCTGGCCGGTCTAGGGGCTAGCGTCGTCCTGACGTCCCCAACCGGAGATATCATTCAGTACATACCACAAATATTGTATACATATTCCAACAATGCAGCCGAATACGAAGCTCTGTTGCATGGTCTTCGGATGGTAGTCTCCATGGGCATTCAACGCCTGGAGGTGCGTGGGGATTCAAACCTCGCAATATCCCAAATAAACGGAGATTTCGACGCCAAGGATCCGAAAATGGCGGCCTATCGAAATGTCGTCCTAAAAATCTCAACTCGGTTCGAGGGACTCGAATTTCACCATGTGGCTCGGGAAAACTATCAGGCGGTGGATATCCTCGCCCGCATTGGCGCAAAATGCGACGCGGTCCCCCCCAACATATTTCTGGAAAGGCTCTTCAAGCCATCCGTAGCATGGGAACGGGACACCGGTAACAATAGTCCAGACCCGGCCAAAATACCCGATACAGAACTCTCTAACACAATCGGAGGCTCCGCCACCGAAATAACACCTTCAGCCCATGAAATAATGGCCATTATTGCCCCGTGGACAGAACCATTCCTGGCCTACCTAACTAGACAGGAACTTCCGGAGGACCAAAATGAGGCACGCTGCATAGTGCGGCGATCCAAGGCCTACACGGTCCATGAGGGAGAATTGTACAAGAAAAGCACTACCGGAGTCCTTCAAAGGTGTATCTCTGAAGAGGAAGGGCGGAATCTTTTGGCAGAAATTCACGACGGACTCGGCGGTCATCACGCCGCAGCCCGGGCTCTTGTAAGCAAGGCCTTCCGTATAGGATTCTATTGGCCGACGGCCCTGGCAGATGCATAGGACTTGGTCCAACGTTGCGCCGGTTACCAGCTCTTTGCAAATCAAAGCCACATGCCACCCACCGCCCTCCAAACAATCCCCATTACATGGCCCTTTGCGGTCTAGGGGCTTGACATGGTTGGACCCCTTAAAGGGGGAACCCACAAGAAAAAATACTTATTGGTCATGGTGGATAAATTCACCAAATGGATAGAGGCCAAACCGGTTAAAACAGCTGAATCCGGACTGGTGATAGATTTCATATCCGGGGTTGTACACCGTTACGGCGTCCCCCACAGCATCATCACTGGTAACGGCACGAACTTCACGGTCGACGAGGTAAAACTCTAGTGCAGCAAAATGGGCATCAAGCTCGATTATGCCTCAGTCTATCACCCACAAACCAACGGTCAAGTCGAGCAAGCAAATGGTCTTATAATGAGCGGCATTAAACCTAGATTAGTGTGTTCCTTAATGGAGTCTAACATGCACTGGGTTGAGGAGCTCGACTCCGTACTCTGGGGGCTTCGGACCATGCCGAATCACAGTACCGGATATACACCCTTCTTTATGGTGTACGACACAGAGGCAGTCTTGCCCTGTGACATAATTCATGACTCACCTAGAGTGCACATGTACGAAGAAAGAGAAGCTGAGCTCGATCGGCAGGACAGTCTGGACACCTTGGAGGAGGAGCGCGACATAGCCAAAGCCCGTTCCGCATTTTATCTGCAACAAGCTCGCAAATACCAAAGCAGAGGAGTACGGGCCAAAACTTATAACATTGGTGAACTAGTTCTACGCCTGCCGGATAAGAAAAAGAACAAGCTCGAGCCCAAATGGGAAGGTCCCTTCATTATCGACCAAGTTCTGACCGATGGAGCGTACCGACTGCGGGATGCATCGACTAGTCGACTCGAGCCGAACCCATGGAACACGGCCAGGCTCCGAAGATTCTACGCCTAGCACCAGACTCTATGTTAGTCCCCTCCCTTTGTCCATTTTTCACAAATACATTATATGTCTTGTTTTCCTTTCTTTCTTTCTTTTCTTATTTCTCTAGGCCTTCAAGGGTCACCTTGTGCCTTCTTTGCACATTACAGATGCGCTAGCCGCACTCTTCATACCTGGGGGCTTCTTTCACAGAAGCTTAATTTATTTATCCGGGCTTCATGCCCAACACATGTGTTATACTTCTGCATGTACCTTTTTTCACTATTATATGCATCGATATGACTTAAGTTTTGGCCAAGCTAGGTTGCCTGGCTCTTGTATTTATGCCCTACGTTCCCGTTAATTCGGCTAGGGCATAAGGGGAGCACCTCTGCGATTGTTACAGCCGGGTGAGCCGGATGTGTACCTTAGACTGGGTGAAGCCGAAAGCTAGCGTTCTTAAGGGAATATTCGGTCGGTGAACAAAAGATGACTCTTATTTTTCATATCTGCCCCCAGATGTTTTTCCTGCGTTTCCCATCGCAGTCTGGACATGCACTTTAGGGCATGCTTGCCCAGGGAAAGGAACCCTTAACGGAACTATTCTCCCTGGAAGATGTTTCTTACTACCCATGTAATATAACATAACTAGTTGGGCACTTGTCTGATAAAGCACTAATGACCCCTACGCCTAGTCTCCATGCATACCCTGGTTCTTATATAACTGAGCGGGTATTCGGATACACTCCGGACTATTGGGCCCAGAGGCTGAAGCGAAAAGGTCTGCAACGACAAATGATCTACAATCCGGCTAGAAGGCATTATACATGTCACTTCAATTACATAGTCATGCAGACTAACTAAATTCTTCTTCTATACCATCCAACAGGCGGTCTAGCTTACAATCCTGTTGGGAATACTTTGCGACTAATTCTACTTGCCCATAAACTAAGATAACGGGAATCTCTTTCCATCGGGCCCCACAGGTCCGACCTCGGCCATGTGATTTGGGTCTGTTTTGGTATACCGCGCGTGTCTTCACCATGGCCCAGGCTTCTCTATCACCCTGTCGGCAGGCTGATATCTTCCATAATCGGAAGCACCGCAGCGCTCCTTTTAGCTTCTCCACAAGCTCCGCAACACCCTCTGGCAGGGAGACGGGCGGCCACAAGGCCTGGGCAACACCCTGCATCACCTGCCGAACTTGTTCGTGCAGATGTGACAGCTCGGACAGAAGATCACTAGCAGACCCGGGCATTTCCTCCGCGGCACGACCCGTCAGCATACCTACAGACGTAACGTTGTTAGTTGGCTTCTTCGCCGAATACCTTTAAAGGATTTTTTCAAGCACTTACTAAAAATGCCGCGTCGAAGCCTCTTATTCTCCTTCTTGGAGGCTGCAAGCTGGCCCCAAACATCTTTTAGTTCCACGTTCAGCCTTATATTGACGTCTTGGAGATTGTTTTTCTCCCGCCTAACTCAGTCAGCACGCGTTTGTCAGCTTCTAGCTGCTGCATAACATGCTGGTCCCCCGGATTTTCTCCGGATTCATCTGCAAAATCTATTGTTAGATCTGCAGCCACGCCGCACACTATATGGTAACCATCATTCTTTAAAATATTACCAGCGGGAGGTTTTTTCTGTTCCTGCAATGCGGCAATGGTGGCCCGCAGTTGGGTCTTGCATTCCTCCAGCTCCTGGGACAGCCTAGTATTCTTCTCTGTAAGAACCTGCACAATAAAGATGATCCTTAAATCAGTTCTGCTAACTGTTTCAAGTCTCAGGGGCTACTGATACATACAAATCGTCCGATTCACTCACTTGTACATCCTTTACATACTGATCCGTGGCTCTGGCTAGACCATCTTGAGTGGCACGGAGGTACGCCTCTCCGGAATTAAAGGCATCAAACGCCTCTGTTGAGAAACAAGCGTCACTGAGTACGGCCCGACGGCGGCTATGATTCATGGCGCTTTCCACTTCTGAGTTTGTAGCAGATAACCTATCCGCATCCTCTGTAGGGGGATTATCCGGTGCCTGCCCCATATCGGCTTCTACCTCCGTGTCCGGTCCTGGTGCCCGACTGGTGGAAGCGTGATCGGCGACATCACCGGACATATTCCCGCGAGCGTTTTTTCTGTTAAAGAAACACGGGCGTCATTATATTTTGAGAAAGACGACAACCATGGAGTGGGGTTTGTTGTACCTTTGCGCCGGCATCTCTGTCCTAATCGCCTTCCTTTTTGGCCTACCTGGCCTCGGCGCCTCCTATTGGCGCGTTGCTGCAAGGCGTCCCGAATGCCTTCCCTGTAAAAAGGCTATGCGAATATGGTGGGGGAAGTGTCTAAAAGGGGATCCTACTTTTTTGAGTTGGGACTTTTCGGTTTTTCTTACGTGCGATGCAGGGAGCAGTCCGGGATAGTCGGCCGTAATTGCCACCATGGTGTTGTCGCAGCTTAACTGATAGAACTGCCGGTTTATCAGCTCCACGGAGATAACCGGATCTTCTTCGAGTCCGGAGTCGAGGGCCCGGTCTGGGTCCTCCGGTTGTGGAGAAGGGCTGCAGACCTCCTTTGTGGCATTTCGCAGTTCCTGCCGTAAATTGGCAAGGTGAATACTTACAACGAAAAACATGGGAAGATGGAAGTAAGGGGATATAGCTTACCCAGCTTGGAGGATTGTACATGGAGAATCCGTCCTGTGGCTTGATGCGGGTGAACTCCTCCTCCTCTCCCTTGAACAGTTCGGATAGCATTTTGGCTAATACGGCAGCATCGCCCGGACCCTTACGCCCGTAGCGGGTGGCGTCATCCTCCCCGTTGAAACACCATAAGGGATGCCCACGATATTGAAGTGGTTGCACTCCCCGCATTATGCAAATCTGTCAGGACCCCGACTCGATGTCACATCGATCTAGCCGGTAACACCTCATATCACTTTGCGGCCTCACGCATGGTATCCCCACGGGTGTCGCCTTACCTTTGCCCGGGACCGTTTGCGCCTTTTGGCTCACGTATATGATAGTGTCGCTAGCATCCATATGATAAAGAGCCCGGGCTGACATGACTAGTCATAAACCCAAAGTGGCACAGACTTACAGGGACAGGCATCCATGACCCAGCTTCGAACGTGTCCGTCATCAGCAAGTGGGTCCGGGCTGTAGCACTGGGCTAGCAGGACTCCGGTAAACCGGGCTGTAGCGGGCTAACAGGACTCTGGTACTCAAGCGTGACATTTCCCCGAAGGGACAGACACAGGAACGAAGAAGGACACATGCCGGCCAGCCTAAGTGTTCCAGAGCAGTAGCAAGCTACCATGGCTCAGCGGTAACACTAGGAGACATTTCCCGGTAAGAGAGGCTACTAAAGATAAACAACTAGATAGTCAGATCCCACACATACCAAGCATTTCAATCATACACACAATATGCTCGATATGTGCAAATACAACGAAGCATCACAACATGACTCTACGACACAAGTACTTTATTTAAGGCTCAGGGAGCCATACATAACATACACAAAGGTACGGGTCTCACGACCCAACATTCAAGTCATACAGTCATACAAACCAACAGCGGAAGTAACTTGTCTGAGTACAGACAACTAGTAAGATAAAAGAGGCTTGGAAAGCCTAGCTATACTACGTGGTCCTTCACAAGCTCAGGGTCACCACCTGGGTCTTTAGCCTACTCGTTGATGTCAACGTCTACATAGAACCCATCAGAAGGGGTTGCAGCGTCTTCTGTAAAATGTAAGTTATAGCAACATGAGTACAAAGGTACTCAGCAAGACTTACATCAGATCCTACATACATGCATATTATCAAGAAGGGTTGGTGGAGTTATTGCAGCAAGCCAGCTTTGACTCTTGGCTAGACTATCCTACGATACTTCAACTCGAAATGGTTTTGCGCACACGAGTCCACTACTCACCATTTCAATACACTACCGAGGATCCGCCTCCGTCTTCCTACGGAAGAGCCATCCTCGGCACTCACACTTATCTTGAGGCTTTTAGTGGTTTCCATTTACTTGTCTATGAACTGTATAGGCAACCAAGTAGTCCTTTACCGCGGACGCGGCTATTCGAATAGATCATGTTAACCCTGCAGGGGTGTACTTCTTCATACATGTTTCCACCACTTAGCGTCTGCACACGACATGTGCTCGGCAGACTTCAAGCGAAAGCCGACGTGGGTGTAGACCATGACCTACCTAAACACTTAAGCCTCTAGTCCAGGTTTATCGCCTATCCAGGTTCCATCCGCAGGGAGTCCGGCCGAGGTTTCCCATACGGCCCCGAACGATGTGAACAGGGTTCCCGAGATACCTAATGGGTATTCGGTACACCGTGCCACGTACCTACCGCATCACAGCCCAGCCCTACGGTCAGCGCTGTCCACGGCCTCCAGTAGGCTACAAACACCAGAAACTACTTGCAACTCCTGGACAGAGAGCTAGGGTGAATAAGAAGTCGAGCGGGGTCATATTTCAGGGCCCAATGCATGGTGGTAGCTGTATCTTAAATCACACATACAGATCTCAGTGCTTAAGGTCGGCTTCAATGAAACAACCCACCATGTACTCCTACATGGCCTCTCATCGATACCTTTACCAAATCGTGTTCACCACACCACTCTCATTACCGACATAATCATTTCACTCTAGCCATCACCCAGATGAACCAGACCTGACACGACTCTAAGCATAGCAGGCATAGCAAGGTAGGAACAACACATACATATGGCTCAATCAACTCCTACACATGCTAGAGGGTTTCATCTAGTTACTGTGGCAATGACAGGTCATGCAGAGGAAATGGGTTCAACTACCGTAGCACACAGCAGTTTGAAACGCGTTGTCTTAATGCAGTAAAAGAGAGCAGGAGCGAGAACATGGGATTGTATCGATATGATCAAATGGTTGGTTGCTTGCCTGATGGTTCGATGCACTGATACGGTTCTTCGTTAGGGTAATCACGGTACTCCTCGGAGGCAGAACCTGTCGCAAAGGACACCGATACACAACCATCACCAAACAATGTGCAACAATATGATGCATGCATGAAACATGGCAATATGAGTGTGTTGGGCTAATGCAACTAAAACTAGAAGGGTTTGAACCAATTTTGAATCAAAGATTCAAATTTCAAACTCAAACATGGCCTTTTAAAGTGCTTTTCCTTGTTCTGCTTAAAACATCAATTTAACTTGTTTGATCATGCATGAAAATAGTACAGATGGATAGATTGGATTTTTCTGATCATTTTTCATATATAATTTGTCCAATTTGGAGTTACAGAATAAAAGTTATGAATTTTTGAAGTTTAAATAATATTCTGGAATTTCCTGATTTAAATTAAATCCAGAAATATATATATTGCGCCAGCATGACGTCAGCATGACGTCAGTGGTCAACTGTGGTTGGCTGGGGTCAAACCTGACGTGTGGGGGCCACACGTCAGTGACAGGGGGGTTTAACAGGGTTAAATTAATCCTAATTAGGAATTAGTGGCGCTGGGGCCCACTGTCAGTGTCAGGGGGGTAGTTAGTTTAACTAATTCGGTTAGTGCTAATCCTAATTAGCTAACAGGGCTGGGCCCACCTGTCAGGGACACAGGGGGGTTCCTACCATGGTCAAGGTGGGTCAAACCCACCGGCGACATGACGCCGGCGAGGCCCGAGACGGCGGCGCGATGCGGAAACGCGCTACAGGGCACGGGCGAGGCCGTGCTTGGGCTCGTTGGAGAGCCCTTGCTCCCGCGCGTCGAACGGTGGTGGTGGCCGTGCCTGAGGTGGCCGGTACCAACGACGGCGACGACCGTGGCGGCTGCCGGAGCTCGGTTGAGCTCGGGGTCGAGGCTACAACGGCTGTGGAGATGCGGGGTTGGCACCTACGGCTTCTACGCGGTGCGGTGAGGACGTGGGTGTGCTCGGTTGGGCGCTACGGTGACTGTGGCCACGACGGCGACGAGGCACGGTGGCGGCGAGCTTCGGAGCTCAAGGGGGCGGCAGCTACAGGATGCTAGGGACGACGGGGCAAGGGGGAATCGGGTCAGTGGCTCACCGCGGAGCTGCAGGGATGGTTAGCGGGCTCGGGGACGGCCGGAGTGCAGCGAATCGACGGCGATGATCTCCGGTGGCCGAGGAGGGGGACGGCGACGTGGGCGGCGATGCAGGGCTTCCGGAGGGGCTCGGCTTGGTGGGGAGGAAGAGGGGGTCGAGGCGGAGCTCCTGAGCTCAGCGGAGGGGCGAGGGGTGGCCGGTGACGGCTGCTATGGCGAACGGCGGCGATGGTGGTGTTCGGCCGTGAGAGAGAGAGCGAGGGAGAGGAGGGAGGAACCAAGGGAGAGTGAGAGAGAGCAGGGGGGAGGGCGTGGCGTCGTCCGGGGCATCGAGACGAGGAGGGGAGGGCAGGCAGGCAGGCGAGCAGGTGGCGTGGCGCGGTGGCGCGCGCGCGCGCCGGCCACACTCCCCTCCCTCTGTCGAGGACGAAGACGACAGAGGAGGGAGGCGGGCTGGGCCGCCTGCTGGCTGGGCCGGCCAGCTGGCTGGGCTGCACAGGGAGGAGCCCAGGTAAGGTTCTCCCTTTTATTTATTTCTGTTTTCTAATTTCTGACATTTGTTTTGATTTAAATAATATATTAAATCATTTATTTACCTTATGCCAATTTTTGCAGGAGCTAGATATATTATTCCAGAGCTCCTTTATAAATGGCATAATATTTGGACATATATTAATATATATAAATAATATATTTCCAATGCAAATATTTATGCATTGATTCCAAATGCCCAAAATAAATACCTATGAGCTCTTAAAAATATTGGTTTGATTTTTATCTCTGTCCAATATTTTCAGAGAGCAACATGAGCATTTTCTTGGACCCTTTTGGAGAAATTTTTATTTGGATCATTTTCAAAAATGATTCTGAGGGTTTCACAGATCCCCAATTCAAATTAAATGGAA
>NC_057806.1:615552665-615734062 GCF_018294505.1 Triticum aestivum | reverse complement strand
CAAGGTGGAAAGAAAACCTTGAGGTACAATGTGAAGGTTAAGCTTCCGAAATTCCTCATGGAGAAGCGGTTGACTTTGTTGTAACATCAGGTTGTTACAATAAGATTTACGACTTAGCGCATCAGCCATGACGTTGGCTTTCCCTGGGGTGTAAGTTATTCCTAAGTCGAAGTCTGTGATCAACTCAACCCAACGTCTTTGCCTGAGATTCAGATCCGGTTGGGTGAAAATGTACTTCAGACTTTGGTGATCAGTGAATATTTCGCAACGATTACCGAGGAGGTAATGCCGCCAGGTCTTAAGTGCATAGACTACGGCTGCAAGCTCTAGATCATGAGTAGGATAATTCTCCTCATGTGGGTGCAATTGCCGTGAAGCGTAGGCAATTACGTGTCGATCTTGCATGAGAATGCAACCTAGTCCTTGTCGCGAGGCGTCGAAGTAGATAACAAAGTCCTTGGAGAAGTCTGGCGGTACCAGTACGGGAGCAGAGGTCAGGCGTCTTTTCAGTTCCTGAAAGCTGTGCTCACATTGTGGAGTCCATTCGAACTTCTTATCTTTCTTGAGGAGTTCGGTTAGAGGTTTAGCAACCTTGGAGAAGTTCTCGACAAAGCGACGACAATAGCTCGCTAAGCCCAGAAAACTCCGAACTTGCTTGACCGATTCGGGTGGAGTCCAATTAAGGACGGCTTGAACTCGCTCAGGGTTAACAGCAATACCTTTACCAGATATTACATGACCCAGATAGGTCACTTCTGACAACCAGAATTCACATTTAGAAAATTTGGCATAAAGGCGATGCTCTCGAAGTTTCTTCAACACTAGCCTTAGATGTTCGGCATGTTCTTCCTCGTTCTTGGAGTAGATGAGTATATCATCGAGGTAGACCACGACGAATTTATCCAAATACTCCATGAAGATTGAGTTCATTAACCGAGAAAAGGTGGCTGGAGCGTTGGTTAAACCGAAGGACATGACGGTGTACTCGTATTGGCCATAACGAGTAACAAAGGCCGTTTTAGGAATGTCCCCGTTTCTGATTTTGATTTGATGGTAGCCCAACCTCAAATCCATCTTGGAGAAGACTAAGGATCCAGCGAGCTGATCATACAGATCGTTGATCCTGGGAAGTGGATATTTGTTCTTGATTGTGACCAAATTGACAGGTCGGTAATCTACAACCATCCGGTCCGTACCATCCTTCTTCTTGACGAATAGGACGGGGCAAGCCCACGGAGATGAACTAGGGCGGATGAAACCCTTTTTCAAGGATTCATCGAGTTGTTTCTTAAGCTCGGCTAGTTCTAGTGGTGCCATCTTATAAGGTCTTCTAGCAATCGGAACGGTTCCTGGAATGAGGTCTATTACGAACTCAACATCCCTGTCAGGTGGAACACCTGGCAATTCCTCTGGAAAGACATCCGGGAAGTCACGGACTACCGGAATGTCCTCAAGGTCTGGCAAAGGGCTGGCGTTAAGAGAATATAATTGTCGCTTGGCTATTCGGTCAAGACATTGACTATCTTCCCCGAAGGATGGGTGAGTTGAACAGTCCTAGAGAAGCAATCAATTTTGGCTTGATGAGCTGACATCCAGTCCATACCCAAAATGATATTAATATCTGAAGATTTAAGGGCTATCAAAGACGCGAGAAAAACAAGTCTGTCGACTTGGATTTCATTTCCAAAACTTACCCTAGAGGTCCGCCATCTAGACCCTGGAGTAGAAATTTCCATAGTGGATGGCATGTCACAGAATGCAACGTTATGCAAACGAGCATAATTTTCGGATATAAAAGAATGAGAGGCTCCTGTATCGAAGAGAACAGATGCCGGGTGGCAATTTACAAGAAGCGTACCGAGAACGACGTTGGGATCCTCTTGAGCTTCTTTGGCAGAGATACAGTTGACATGGCCACGTGAAGCGGTGACCGGTTTGGCGTGGAATATTTTCCCTGTCGGCTTGCCACGGCCAACAGCTTTAGCAGATTGGTTGGGGTTGGTCTGAGGACACTCACGCATATAGTGACCAGATTCCCCACACTTGAAACAAGTCACGGAACTGGTACGTGGAGGAGCATTATTGATTGGACCCCCATAGGGCTTGGCTGGAGCAGACTGTTGAACGGGGCGAGGCGCCTGGAAAGATGGCCTCGGTGTGAACCTGGGTGGCAGGGCGGTGTTGGGTACCCACACGCGGCGCTTCTGAGGACCAGCACCGGATGAGGAGCCCATGTCACGGCCATGCTTGCGTGTTGCGTCATAGTCAGTCTGACCAGTTTCAGCACTGATGGCTTTGTTGACAAGTTTCTGAAAAGATGTGCACTCATGCAGACGGAGGTCGCGGCGAAGCTCAGGACTAAGTCCCTTACGGAACCTTGCTTGCTTCTTGGCATCAGTAGAAACTTCCTCGGTTGCATATCGTGCGAGATTACCAAACTCCCTGCTATAAACATCCACAGAAAGTCAGCCTTGGGTGAAATTGCAGAATTCCTCACGTTTACGGTCCATGAGACCCTCCGGAATGTGATGTTCACGGAAAGCCTCGCTGAACTCAGCCCAAGTAGTGACATGGCCCGCTGGGCGCATAGCTCCATAATTCTCCCACCATAGACTGGCGGGGCCTTCAAGATGATATGCAGCAAAGGTGACCTTGTCAGCCTCCGCTACCAGCGCGGAACGCAGTTTGTGAGAGATACTACGAAGCCAGTCATCAGCGTCGAGAGGCTCGACGGAGTGGTGGAACGTGGGTGGATGTAATTTGATAAAATCACTGAGTGACACCACGTTAGTCCTCTGATGGTGTGCCGTGTTCTGTTCAATACGCTCCAACAAACGGTTGGTCTCCCGCTTGTTTCTCTCAGCTTCCATCATAACCTCGGCTAGGGAAGGAGGATGAGGCAGATTTGCATCCCTGACTTCACTGCCTTCGGCCTGCTCTTGAGGGGCAGGGTTAGTGCGCGTGTTGACCATCCTAGGTAAACAAGACAATGATTTAGTCAGGATGATAAAATTCCGACATAGGATATAAAATGTAAGGGATAACTCGAAATGCAAGATGATCATCCGTATGACATGGTAAATACAGAAACTGCTTCTTTATTCCATCGTCATACACACCATACAGGGTTTAGTACAAGACCAAACAAAGTACTATTACGGTGAAAGGAGGATTACATCTCATCGAAGGCATTCCAAGCTCCTATACATTATTTTTCTACACCTCCGGAAAGAGTACAAACTAGGTCATATCCCACGAGTCACGCGGGACGATAGATGACACAGCTAGTGCGAACTAGTGATACTACCACTAACTCAGACCGATCCGTAGTAGTCCTCGTAGAAGTCACCTCCATAGCCTGGAAGCTCAACATGATCATCCGGAAACAGACGATCTCGCGGAGCTTGTGGACCATAGGGGCTAGGATGAGGCCTTGGACCAACAGACGGTGGCCTGCGGGGACCGCGAGGTGGGGTGATGCCTCCTACATCACGCCAACCCACCACGTCTGGCAGAGCAGATCTCACAGGATAGAGGTCGCGCATATTTGAATATCCAGCTTGCACCGCCGGTGCGAACCGAGTCAAAGTGGCCCAGTGGTCAGCACGGGTATTGAAGAGCTCTAACCTCAAGGCCCGATTTTCACGGTCCTTATCCTCGAGCATCTCAGCAGTGGTGCGAGTCCGTGAATCCTCCTGAGTGGGGTCAGCATAGATAGCCTGGAGATACCCTTGTGCTCCCGGAAGTGATCCTGGCATATACCGGAAATCAGAGTCCCGAAATAGTCCAGATCTGACTCTCATAATGGTCATCATAGAGTAGGCGGCGTCCTACACAGCCATCTCAATAGTAACCCCGAGTCCATAGGAGCAGTGAAGGGGCTCGGTGGATCCAGGATAAGATGGAAATATCCGGACAGTGCAGAGATATTGGCTTTGATTGAAGTCCCGAAATTGCTCTTCGACCGTGTACTCAGGATACCAGCGGTATCCAGCCTCAGTCATTACCCTGACCAACTTGGCAGTATGGCCGGGTACATCTAGGCATCGAGTCAGGCGAACCACTTGATTGAGGTCGCGAGTGGCCATCTGAAAGCACAATCATAATGCAAAGGCATTAGAATTTCTAGCAAAATTTCGGCAGCATAACAGTTGTAAATGCTCAAGAAGGATTTGAGACATTTGACAAAGGATTTCGTACACACTCAACATCATCATATCCAGGTTCTGAATCCATTCTAACAACATAATGTGGTAATAGAACTGAACTAGGCTTGTATCCATCACACTTATAAGGTACTACTGATTAGTAACACGTGATCCTGATAGAGAGAATAGATCCTAATTCCTTAACCCCCGGTGGAAGAATGGACTGACTCAGATCAGAATGTCATAAGATAAAGGAGTAAAAAGAGCCTTACGTTCCAACCCACAAACAATTCCCCTACATATAACTAAAGAATTTCTAGACTCAACATCGACCAGTTTGGCTTGGAGAACCTACAGGCAGTCCGGCTCTGATGCCAACGCTGTCAGGACCCCGACTCGATGTCACATCGATCTAGCCGGTAACACTTCATATCACTTTGCGGCCTCACGCACGGTATTCCCACGGGTGTCGCCTTACCTTTTCCCGGGACCGTTTGCGCCTTTTGGCTCACGTATATGATAGTGTCGCTAGCATCCATATGATAAAGAGCCCGGGCTGACATGACTAGTCGTAAACCCAAAGTGGCACAGACTTACAGGGACAGGCATCCATGACCCAGCTTCGAACGTGTCGGTCATCAGCAAGTGGGTCCGGGCTGTAGCACTGGGCTAGCAGGACTCCAGTAAACCGGGCTGTAGCGGGCTAACAGGACTCCGGTACTCAAAGCGTGACATTTCCCCGAAGGGACAGACACAGGAACGAAGAAGGACACATGCCGGCCAGCCTAAGTGTTCCAGAGCAGTAGCAAGCTACCATGGCTCAGTGGTAACACTAGGAGACATTTCCCGGTAAGAGAGGCTACTAAAGATAAACAACTAGATAGTCAGATCCCACACATACCAAGCATTTCAATCATACACACAATATGCTCGATATGTGCAAATACAACGAAGCATCACAACATGACTCTACGACACAAGTACTTTATTTAAGGCTCAGGGAGCCATACATAGCATACACAAAGATACGGGTCACACGACCCAGCATTCAAGTCATACAGTCATACAAACCAGCAGCGGAAGTACATTGTCTGAGTACAGACAACTAGTAAAATAAAAGAGGCTTGGAAAGCCTAGCTATACTACGTGGTCCTTCACAAGCTCAGGGTCACCACCTGGGCCTTTAGCTTACTCGTTGATGTCAACGTCTACATAGAACCCATCAGAAGGGGTTGCAGCATCTTCTGTAAAAATGTAGATTATAGCAACATGAGTACAAAGGTACTCAGCAAGACTTACATCAGATCCTACATACATGCATAGTATCAAGAAGGGTTGGTAGAGTTATTGCAGCAAGCCAGCTTTGACTCTTGGCTAGGCTATCCTACGATACTACAACTTGAAATGGTTTTGCGCACACGAGTCCACTACTCACCAATCCAATACACCACCGAGGATCCACCTCCGTCTTCCTACGGAAGAGCCATCCTCGGCACTCACACTTATCTTGAGGCTTTTAGTAGTTTCCACTTACTTGTCTATGAACTGTATAGGCAACCAAGTAGTCCTTTACCGCGGACGCGGCTATTCGAATAGATCATGTTAACCCTGCAGGGGTGTACTTCTTCATACACGCTCTCACCACTTACCGTCGTTTACACGACATGTACTCGGCAACCTTCAAGCGGAAGCCCAACGTGGGTGTCGGCCACGACCTACCTAATCACTTAAGCCTCCAGTCCAGGTTTATCGCCTATCCAGGTTCCATCCGCAGGGAGTCCGGCCGAGGTTTCCGAGATACCTAACGGGTATTCGGTACACCCGGCCACGTACCTACCGCATCACAGCCCGCCCCTACGGTCAGCGCTGTCCACGGCCTCCAGTAGGCTACAAACACCAGAAACTACTTGCAACTCCTGGACGGAGAACTAGGGTGAATAAGAAGCCGAGAGGGTCCATTGGTTTCGGGCCCAATGCATGGTAGTAGCTGATTCTTAAATCACACATACAGATCTCAGTGCTTAAGGTCGGCTTCAATGAAACAACCCACCATGTACTCCTACATGGCCTCTCATCGATACCTTTACCAAATCGTGTTCACCACACCACTCTCATTACCGACATAATCATTTCACTCTAGCCCATCACCCAGATGAACCAGACCTGACACGACTCTAAGCATAGCAGGCATAGCAAGGTAGGAACAACACATACATATGGCTCAATCAACTCCTACACATGCTAGTGGGTTTCATCTAGTTACTGTGGCAATGACAGGTCATGCAGAGGAAAAGGGTTCAACTACCGTAACACACAGCAGTTTGAAACGCGTTGTCTTAATGGAGTAAAAGAGAGCAGGAGCGGGAACATGGGATTGTATCAATATGATCAAATGGTTGGTTGCTTGCCTGATGGTTCGATGCACTGATACGGTTCTTCGTTAGGGTAATCACGGTACTCCTCGGAGGCAGAACCTGTCGTAAAGGACAGCGATGCACAAACATCACCAAACAATATGCGACAATATGATGCATGCATGAAACATGGCAATATGAGTGTGTTGGGCTAATGCAACTAAAACCAGAAGGGTTTGAACAAATTTGAATCAAAGATTCAAATTTCAAACTCAAACATGGCCTTTTAAAGTGCTTTTCCTTGTTCTGCTTAAAACATCAATTTAACTTGTTTGATCATGCATGAAAATAGTACAGATGGATAGATTGGATTTTTCTGATCATTTTTCATATATAATTTGTCCAATTTGGAGTTACAGAATAAAAGTTATGAATTTTTGAAGTTTAATTAATATTCTGGAATTTCCTGATTTAAAATAAATCCAGAAATATATATATTGCGCCAGCATGACGTCAGCATGACGTCAGTGGTCAACTGCGGCTGGCTGGGGTCAAACCTGACGTGTGGGGTCCACACGTCAGTGACAGGGGGGTTAAACAGGGTTAATTTAATCCTAATTAGGAATTAGTGGCGCTGGGGCCCACTGGTCAGTGTCAGGGGGGGTAGTTAGTTTAACTAATTCGGTTAGTGCTAATCCTAATTAGCTAACAGGGCTGGGCCCACCTGTCAGGGACACAGGGGGGTCCTGCCGTGGTCAAGGTGGGTCAAACCCACCGGCGACATGACGCCGGCGAGGCCCGAGACGGCGGCGCGATGCGGAAACGCGCTACAGGGCACGGGCGAGGCCGTGCTTGGGCTCGTTGGAGAGCCCTTGCTCCCGCGCGTCGAACGGTGGTGGTGGCCGTGCCTGAGGTGGCCGGTACCGACGACGGCGACGACCGTGGCGGCTGCCGGAGTTCGGCCAACGGCGGGTTAGGCGATGCAGGGCGTTAGGGGAGGCGTTGGTGCGTGCTACGTGCTCCTGGTGAGGCGTGGAGCACGATGGTGTGCTCGGCTTCGAGCTACAACGGCTCCAGCCACGGCGGCGACGAGGCACGGCGGCGGCGAGCTTCGGAGCTCAAGGGGGCGGTAGCTACAGGATGCTAGGGACGACGGGGCAAGGGGGAATCGGGTCAGTGGCTCACCGCGGAGCTGCAGGGATGGTTAGCGGGCTCGGGGACGTCCGGTAGCTCTCGATTCGACGGCGACGATCTCCGGTGGCCGAGGAGGGGAACGGCGACGTGGGCGGCGATGCAGGGCTTCCGGAGACCCGTGGATCGGTGGGGAGGAAGAGGGGGTCGAGGCGGAGCTCCTGAGCTCAGCGGAGGGGCGAGGGGTGGCCGGTGACGGCTGCTATGGCGAACGGCGGCGATGGTGGTGTTCGGCCGTGAGAGAGGGAGCGAGGGAGAGGAGGGAGGAACCGAGGGAGAGTGAGAGAGAGCAGGGGGGAGGGCGTGGCGTCGTCCGGGGCATCGAGACGAGGAGGGGAGGGCAGGCAGGCAGGCGAGCAGGTGGCGTGGCGCGGTGGCGCGCGCGCGCGCCGGCCACACTCCCCTCCCTCTGTCGAGGACGAAGACGACAGAGGAGGGAGGCGGGCTGGGCCGCCTGCTGGCTGGGCCGGCCAGCTGGCTGGGCTGCACAGGGAGGAGCCCAGGTAAGGTTCTCCCTTTTATTTATTTCTGTTTTCTAATTTCTGACATTTGTTTTGATTTAAATAATATATTAAATCATTTATTTACCTTATGCCAATTTTTGCAGGAGCTAGATATATTATTCCAGAGCTCCTTTATAAATGGCATAATATTTGGACATATATTAATATATATAAATAATATATTTCCAATGCAAATATTTATGCATTGATTCCAAATGCCCAAAATAAATACCTATGAGCTCTTAAAAATATTGGTTTGATTTTTATCTCTGTCCAATATTTTCAGAGAGCAACATGAGCATTTTCTTGGACCCTTTTGGAGAAATTTTTATTTGGATCATTTTCAAAAATGATTCTGAGGGTTTCACAGATCCCCAATTCAAATTAAATGGAAGATTAAACATGATGCACACACTCTGATGCATGACTAGCTAGGGTGTGACAACTCACCCCCACTCAAAAGAATCTCGTCCCGAGATTTGGGTTCCTCCGGGAAGAAGGCGGGATATACAAGTCGAAGACGATCCTCCCTTTCCCAAGTTGCTTCATCCTCAGAATGGTGCGACCATTGTACTTTGAGAAACTTGATATTATGACGTCGGGTGGTACGTTCGGCCTGATCGAGGATACGAATGGGGTACTCTTGATATGTAAGATTATCTTGGAGATCAAGCGTTTCGTGGTCCACTTCACGGATAGGATCCGAGAAGCAACGCCTGAGTTGAGAAACGTGGAAGACATCGTGGACTCTGGAGAGGTGCGGAGGTAGTTCCAACTGGTAGGCAACTTTTCCTTGTTTGGCGAGAATGCGAAAAGGTCCAATGTAACGAGGAGCCAATTTGCCTTTGATACCGAAACGATGGGTTCCCTTCAGAGGGGTGACCCGAAGATAAGCCTTCTCGTCAACCTCGAAAGTCATAGCCTTATGTTTTCGGTCATATTGACTCTTTTGACGAGATTGGGCTGTTTTCAACTTTTCACGAACGATACGAACTTGTTCTTCTGCTTCCTGAATCATATCCGGGCCAAAGAATTGTCTTTCCCCGGTCTCTGACCAGTTAAGGGGTGTTCGACACCGTCGTCCATAGAGAACTTCAAAAGGGGCTTTACCCAAGCTAGATTGATAGCTGTTGTTGTAAGCGAATTCGGCAAATGGAAGGCACTTCTCCCAGTCCATTCCGAATGAGATAACAGAGGCTCGAAGCATGTCTTCTAGAATCTGGTTGACGCGTTCCACTTGACCACTCGACTGAGGGTGGAAGGCGGTGCTAAAGGAGAGACGGGTTCCCATAGCATTTTGAAAACTTTCCCAAAATCGAGAGGTGAAAAGACTTCCTCGATCCGAGTTAATTTCCAAAGGAACACCATGAAGGGACACTATTCGGGAGATGTATAAGTCTGCCAGCTGACTAGCGGTTATACTCTCACGAACAGGTAGGAAATGGGCTACTTTGGAAAGACGATCGACCACGACGAAAATAGCATTATTCCCTCTCTTGGTCCTGGGAAAACCGGTAATGAAATCCATACCAATTTTATCCCATTTCCATTCAGGAATAGCTAAGGGTTGAAGGGTGCCAGCAGGCCGTTGATGCTCTGCTTTTACACGACGACAGACGTCGCAATTAGCAATATACTGAGCAATTTCTCTTTTCATCCTAGTCCACCAGAACCTCAGGCGTAGGTCCTGATACATCTTAGTACTACCGGGATGAATGGTGAGAGGAGATTCATGAGCCTCCTTAAGGATCAACTGCCGTAGATGCTGGTTCTTGGGAACCACTAGACGGTTCTCAAAGTACACAACACCATGATCATTTGTGGAGAAACAACTAGCACCTCCGCTAGCAATGTTCTCTTTGATTTTAGATATTCCCTTATCTCGCTTTTGGGCAGCGATGATTTGATCCGTAAGAGTAGGTTTTGCTACCAAGGTGGAAAGAAAACCTTGAGGTACAATGTGAAGGTTAAGCTTCCGAAATTCCTCATGGAGAAGCGGTTGACTTTGTTGTAACATCAGGTTGTTACAATAAGATTTACGACTTAGCGCATCAGCCATGACGTTGGCTTTCCCTGGGGTGTAGGTTATTCCTAAGTCGAAGTCTGTGATCAATTCAACCCAACGTCTTTGCCTGAGATTCAGATCCGGTTGGGTGAAAATGTACTTCAGACTTTGGTGATCAGTGAATATTTCGCATCGATTACCGAGGAGGTAATGTCGCCAGGTCTTAAGTGCATAGACTACGGCTGCAAGCTCTAGATCATGGGTAGGATAATTCTCCTCATGTGGGTGCAATTGCCGTGAAGCGTAAGCAATTACATGTCGATCTTGCATGAGAATGCAACCTAGTCCTTGTCGCGAGGCGTCGCAGTAGATAACGAAGTCCTTGGAGAAGTCTGGCGGTACCAGCACGGGAGCAGAGGTCAGGCGTCTTTTCAGTTCCTGAAAGCTGTGCTCACATTGTGGAGTCCATTCGAACTTCTTATCTTTCTTGAGGAGTTCGGTTAGAGGTTTGGCAACCTTGGAGAAGTTCTCGACAAAGCGACGGCAATAGCTCGCTAAGCCTAGAAAACTCCGAACTTGCTTGACCGATTCAGGCGGAGTCCAATTAAGGACGGCTTGAACTCGCTCAGGGTTAACAGCAATACCTTTACCAGATATTACATGACCCAGATAGGTCACTTCTGACAACCAGAATTCACATTTAGAAAATTTGGCATAAAGGCGATGCTCTCGAAGTTTCTTCAACACTAGCCTTAGATGTTCGGCATGTTCTTCCTCGTTCTTGGAGTAGATGAGTATATCATCGAGATAAACCACGACGAATTTATCCAAATACTCCATGAAGATTGAGTTCATTAACCGAGAAAAGGTGGCTGGAGCGTTGGTTAGACCGAAGGACATGACGGTGTACTCGTATTGGCCATAACGAGTAACAAAGGCCGTTTTAGGAATGTCCCCGTTTCTGATTTTGATTTGATGGTAGCCCAACCTCAAATCCATCTTGGAGAAGACTGAGGATCCAGCGAGCTGATCATACAGGTCGTTGATCCTGGGAAGTGGATATTTGTTCTTGATTGTGACCAAATTGACAGGCCGGTAATCTACAACCATCCGGTCCGTACCATCCTTCTTCTTGACGAATAGGACGGGGCAAGCCCACGGAGATGAACTAGGGCGGATGAAACCCTTTTTCAAGGACTCATCGAGTTGTTTCTTAAGCTCGGCTAGTTCTAGGGGTGCCATCTTATAAGGTCTTCTAGCAATCGGAACGGTTCCTGGAATGAGGTCTATTACGAACTCAACATCCCTGTCAGGTGGAACACCTGGCAATTCCTCTGGAAAGACATCCGGGAAGTCACGGACTACCGGAATGTCCTCAAGGTCTGGCAAAGGGCTAGCGTTAAGAGAATATAATTGTCGCTTGGCTATTCGGGTCAAGACATTGACTATCTTCCCCGAAGGATGGGTGAGTTGAACAGTCCTAGAGAAGCAATCAATTTGGGCATGATGAGCTGACATCCAGTCCATACCCAGAATGATATTAATATCTGAAGATTTAAGGGCTATCAAAGATGCAAGGAAAACAAGTCTGTCAACTTGGATTTCATTTCCATGGCTTACTCTAGAAGTTTGCCATTTGGATCCCGGAGTTTGAATTACCATAGAGGTTGGCATATCACCGAATGCGATGTTATGCAAACGAGCATAATTTTCAGATATAAAAGAATGAGAGGCTCCTGTATCGAAAAGAACAGATGCCGGGTGGCAATTAACAAGAAGCATACCGAGAACGACGTTGGGATCCCCTTGAGCTTCTTCGGCAGAGATACAGTTGACATGGCCACGTGAAGCGGTGACCGGCTTGGCGTGGAATATTTTTCCTGTCGGCTTGCCACGGCCAACAGCTTTAGCAGACTGGTTGGGGTTGGTCTGGGGACACTCACGCATATAGTGACCAGATTCCCCACACTTGAAACAAGTCACGGAACTGGTACGTGGAGGAGCATTGTTGGTTGGACCCCCATAGGGCTTGGCTGGAGCAGACTGTTGAACAGGGCGAGGCGCCAGAAAGGGTGGCCTCGGTGTGAACCTGGGTGGCAGGGCGGTGTTGGATACCCACACGCGGCGCTTCTGAGGACCAGCACCGGATGAGGAACCCATGTCACGGCCATGCTTGCGTGTTGCGTCATAGTCAGTCTGACCAGTTTCAGCACTGATGGCTTTGTTGACAAGTTTCTGAAAAGTTGTGCACTCATGCAGTCGGAGGTCACGGCGAAGCTCAGGACTAAGGCCCTTACGGAACCTTGCTTGCTTCTTGGCATCAGTAGACACTTCCTCAGTTGCATATCGTGCGAGATTACCAAACTCCCTGCTGTAAGCATCCACAGAAAGTCGGCCTTGGGTGAAACTGCAAAATTCTTCACGTTTACGGTCCATGAGACCCTCCGGAATGTGATGTTCACGGAAAGCCTCACTGAACTCAGCCCAAGTAGTGACATGGCCCGCCGGGCGCATAGCTCCATAATTCTCCCACCATAGACTGGCGGGGCCTTCAAGATGATATGCAGCAAAGGTGACCTTGTCAGCCTCCGCTACCAGCGTGGAACGCAGTTTGTGAGAGATACTGCGAAGCCAGTCATCAGCGTCGAGAGGCTCGACGGAGTGGTGGAACGTGGGTGGATGTAATTTGATAAAATCATTGAGTGACACCACGTTAGTCCTCTGATGGTGTGCCGTGTTCTGTTCAATACGCTCCAACAAACGGTTGGTCTCCCGCTTGTTTCTCTCAGCTTCCATCATAACCTCGGCTAGGGAAGGAGGATGAGGCAGATTTGCATCCCTGACTTCACTGCCTTCGGCCTGCTCTTGAGGGGCAGGGTTAGTGCGCGTGTTGACCATCCTAGGTAAACAAGACAATGATTTAGTCAGGATGATAAAATTCCGACATAGGATATAAAATGTAAGGGATAACTCGAAATGCAAGATGATCATCCGTATGACATGGTAAATACAGAAACTGCTTCTTTATTCCATCGTCATACACACCATACAGGGTTTAGTACAAGACCAAACAAAGTACTATTACGGTGAAAGGAGGATTACATCTCATCGAAGGCATTCCAAGCTCCTATACATTATTTTTCTACACCTCCGGAAAGAGTACAAACTAGGTCATATCCCACGAGTCACGCGGGACGATAGATGACACAGCTAGTGCGAACTAGTGATACTACCACTAACTCAGACCGATCCGTAGTAGTCCTCGTAGAAGTCACCTCCATAGCCTGGAAGCTCAACATGATCATCCGGAAACAGACGATCTCGCGGAGCTTGTGGACCATAGGGGCTAGGATGAGGCCTTGGACCAACAGACGGTGGCCTGCGGGGACCGCGAGGTGGGGTGATGCCTCCTACATCACGCCAACCCATCACGTCTGGCAGAGCAGATCTCACAGGATAGAGATCACGCATATCTGAATATCCAGCTTGCACCGCCGGTGCGAACCGAGTCAAAGTGGCCCAGTGGTCAGCACGGGTATTGAAGAGCTCTAACCTCAAGGCCCGATTTTCACGGTCCTTATCCTCGAGCATCTCAGCAGTGGTGCGAGTCCATGAATCCTCCTGAGTGGGGTCAGCATAGATAGCCTGGAGATACCCTTGTGCTCCCGGAAGTGATCCTGGCATATACCGGAAATCAGAGTCCCGAAATAGACCAGATCTGACTCGCATAATGGTCATCATAGAGTAGGCGGCGTCCTGCACAGCCATCTCAATAGTAACCCCGAGTCCATAGGAGCAGTGAAGGGGCTCGGTGGATCCAGGATAAGATGGAAATATCCTGACAGTGCAGAGATACTGGCTTTGATTAAAGTCCCGAAATTGCTCTTCGACCGTGTACTCAGGATACCAGCGGTATCCAGCCTCAGTCATTACCCTGACCAACTTGGCAGTATGGCCGGGTACATCTAGGCATCGAGTCAGGCGAACCACTTGATTGAGGTCGCGAGTGGCCATCTGAAAACACAATCATAATGCAAAGGCATTAGAATTTCTAGCAAAATTTCGGCAGCATAACAGCTGTAAATGCTCAAGAAGGATTTTGAGACATTTGACAAAGGATTTCATACACACTCAATATCATCATATCAAAGTTCTGAGACCATCCTAGCAACATAATGTGGTAATAGGATTGAACTAGGCTTGTATCCATCAAACCTATAAGGTACTACTGATTAGTAACACGTGATCCTGATAGAGAGAACAGATCCTAATTCCTTAACCCCCGGTGGAAGAATGGACTGACTCAGATCAGAATGTCATAAGATAAAGGAGTAAAAAGAGCCTTACGTTCCAACCCACAAACAATTCCCCTACATATAACTAAAGAATTTCTAGACTCAACATCGACCAGTTTGGCTTGGAGAACCTACAGGCAGTCCGGCTCTGATGCCAACGCTGTCAGGACCCCGACTCGATGTCACATCGATCTAGCCGGTAACACCTCATATCACTTTGCGGCCTCACGCACGGTATCCCCACGGGTGTCGCCTTACCTTTGCCCGGGACCGTTTGCGCCTTTTGGCTCACGTATATGATAGTGTCGCTAGCATCCATATGATAAAGAGCCCGGGCTGACATGACTAGTCATAAACCCAAAGTGGCACAGACTTACAGGGACAGGCATCCATGACCCAGCTTCGAACGTGTCGGTCATCAGCAAGTGGGTCCGGGCTGTAGCACTAGGCTAGCAGGACTCTGGTAAACCGGGCTGTAGCGGGCTAACAGGACTCCGGTACTCAAGCGTGACATTTCCCCGAAGGGACAGACACAGGAACGAAGAAGGACACATGCCGGCCAGCCTAAGTGTTCCAGAGCAGTAGCAAGCTACCATGGCTCAGCGGTAACACTAGGAGACATTTCCCGGTAAGAGAGGCTACTAAAGATAAACAAATAGATAGTCAGATCCCACACATACCAAGCATTTCAATCATACACACAATATGCTCGATATGTGCAAATACAACGAAGCATCACAACATGACTCTACGACACAAGTACTTTATTTAAGGCTCAGGGAGCCATACATAACATACACAAAGGTACGGGTCTCACGACCCAACATTCAAGTCATACAGTCATACAAACCAACAGCGGAAGTAACTTGTCTGAGTACAGACAACTAGTAAGATAAAAGAGGCTTGGAAAGCCTAGCTATACTACGTGGTCCTTCACAAGCTCAGGGTCACCACCTGGGTCTTTAGCCTACTCGTTGATGTCAACGTCTACATAGAACCCATCAGAAGGGGTTGCAGCGTCTTCTGTAAAATGTAAGTTATAGCAACATGAGTACAAAGGTACTCAGCAAGACTTACATCAGATCCTACATACATGCATATTATCAAGAAGGGTTGGTGGAGTTATTGCAGCAAGCCAGCTTTGACTCTTGGCTAGACTATCCTACGATACTTCAACTTGAAATGGTTTTGCGCACACGAGTCCACTACTCACCATTTCAATACACTACCGAGGATCCGCCTCCGTCTTCCTACGGAAGAGCCATCCTCGGCACTCACACTTATCTTGAGGCTTTTAGTGGTTTCCATTTACTTGTCTATGAACTGTATAGGCAACCAAGTAGTCCTTTACCGCGGACGCGGCTATTCGAATAGATCATGTTAACCCTGCAGGGGTGTACTTCTTCATACATGTTTCCACCACTTAGCGTCTGCACACGACATGTGCTCGGCAGACTTCAAGCGAAAGCCGACGTGGGTGTAGACCACGACCTACCTAAACACTTAAGCCTCTAGTCCAGGTTTATCGCCTATCCAGGTTCCATCCGCAGGGAGTCCGGCCGAGGTTTCCCATACGGCCCCGAACGATGTGAACAGGGTTCCCGAGATACCTAACGGGTATTCGGTACACCGTGCCACGTACCTACCGCATCACAGCCCACCCCTACGGTCAGCGCTGTCCACGGCCTCCAGTAGGCTACAAACACCAGAAACTACTTGCAACTCCTGGACAGAGAGCTAGGGTGAATAAGAAGTCGAGCGGGGTCATATTTCAGGGCCCAATGCATGGTGGTAGCTGTATCTTAAATCACACATACAGATCTCAGTGCTTAAGGTCGGCTTCAATGAAACAACCCACCATGTACTCCTACATGGCCTCTCATTGATACCTTTACCAAATCGTGTTCACCACACCACTCTCATTACCGACATAATCATTTCACTCTAGCCATCACCCAGATGAACCAGACCTGACACGACTCTAAGCATAGCAGGCATAGCAAGGTAGGAACAACACATACATATGGCTCAATCAACTCCTACACATGCTAGAGGGTTTCATCTAGTTACTGTGGCAATGACAGGTCATGCAGAGGAAATGGGTTCAACTACCGTAGCACACAGCAGTTTGAAACGCGTTGTCTTAATGCAGTAAAAGAGAGCAGGAGCGAGAACATGGGATTGTATCGATATGATCAAATGGTTGGTTGCTTGCCTGATGGTTCGATGCACTGATACGGTTCTTTGTTAGGGTAATCACGGTACTCCCGGAGGCAGAACCTGTCGCAAAGGACACCGATACACAACCATCACCAAACAATGTGCAACAATATGATGCATGCATGAAACATGGCAATATGAGTGTGTTGGGCTAATGCAACTAAAACCAGAAGGGTTTGAACCAATTTTGAATCAAAGATTCAAATTTCAAACTCAAACATGGCCTTTTAAAGTGCTTTTCCTTGTTCTGCTTAAAACATCAATTTAACTTGTTTGATCATGCATGAAAATAGTACAGATGGATAGATTGGATTTTTCTGATCATTTTTCATATATAATTTGTCCAATTTGGAGTTACAGAATAAAAGTTATGAATTTTTGAAGTTTAAATAATATTCTGGAATTTCCTGATTTAAATTAAATCCAGAAATATATATATTGCGCCAGCATGACGTCAGCATGACGTCAGTGGTCAACTGTGGCTGGCTGGGGTCAAACCTGACGTGTGGGGGCCACACGTCAGTGACAGGGGGGTTTAACAGGGTTAAATTAATCCTAATTAGGAATTAGTGGCGCTGGGGCCCACTGTCAGTGTCAGGGGGGTAGTTAGTTTAACTAATTCGGTTAGTGCTAATCCTAATTAGCTAACAGGGCTGGGCCCACCTGTCAGGGACACAGGGGGGTTCCTGCCGTGGTCAAGGTGGGTCAAACCCACCGGCGACATGACGCCGGCGAGGCCCGAGACGGCGGCGCGATGCGGAAACGCGCTACAGGGCACGGGCGAGGCCGTGCTTGGGCTCGTTGGAGAGCCCTTGCTCCCGCGCGTCGAACGGTGGTGGTGGCCGTGCCTGAGGTGGCCGGTACCGACGACGGCGACGACCGTGGCGGCTGCCGGAGCTCGGTTGAGCTCGGGGTCGAGGCTACAACGGCTGCGGAGATGCGGGGTTGGCAGCTACGGCTTCTACGCGGTGCGGTGAGGACGTGGGTGTGCTCGGTTGGGCGCTACGGTGACTGTGGCCACGACGGCGACGAGGCACGGCGGCGGCGAGCTTCGGAGCTCAAGGGGGCGGCAGCTACAGGATGCTAGGGACGACGGGGCAAGGGGGAATCGGGTCAGTGGCTCACCGCGGAGCTGCAGGGATGGTTAGCGGGCTCGGGGACGGCCGGAGTGCAGCGAATCGACGGCGATGATCTCCGGTGGCCGAGGAGGGGGGCGGCGACGTGGGCGGCGATGCAGGGCTTCCGGAGGGGCTCGGCTTGGTGGGGAGGAAGAGGGGGGTCGAGGCGGAGCTCCTGAGCTCAGCGGAGGGGCGAGGGGTGGCCGGTGACGGCTGCTATGGCGAACGGCGGCGATGGTGGTGTTCGGCCGTGAGAGAGAGAGCGAGGGAGAGGAGGGAGGAACCGAGGGAGAGTGAGAGAGAGCAGGGGGAGGGCGTGGCGTCGTCCGGGGCATCGAGACGAGGAGGGGAGGGCAGGCAGGCAGGCGAGCAGGTGGCGTGGCGCGGTGGCGCGCGCGCGCGCCGGCCACACTCCCCTCCCTCTGTCGAGGACGAAGACGACAGAGGAGGGAGGCGGGCTGGGCCGCCTGCTGGCTGGGCCGGCCAGCTGGCTGGGCTGCACAGGGAGGAGCCCAGGTAAGGTTCTCCCTTTTATTTATTTCTGTTTTCTAATTTCTGACATTTGTTTTGATTTAAATAATATATTAAATCATTTATTTACCTTATGCCAATTTTTGCAGGAGCTAGATATATTATTCCAGAGCTCCTTTATAAATGGCATAATATTTGGACATATATTAATATATATAAATAATATATTTCCAATGCAAATATTTATGCATTGATTCCAAATGCCCAAAATAAATACCTATGAGCTCTTAAAAATATTGGTTTGATTTTTATCTCTGTCCAATATTTTCAGAGAGCAACATGAGCATTTTCTTGGACCCTTTTGGAGAAATTTTTATTTGGATCATTTTCAAAAATGATTCTGAGGGTTTCACAGATCCCCAATTCAAATTAAATGGAATATTAAACATGATGCACACACTCTGATGCATGACTAGCTAGGGTGTGACAAAATCGACATAACTTCGGTTATTGTCAAACCTGACTGAGCCAGTGCCTTAATCCAGTTCATTAGATAGAGGACTTCTCTGTCGTCTTCCACCTGGGGGCTCCGCGGGCGCCAACTTCGGCGCTTCTTCGAAGGAGCATTGTTGAACTCAGGAAGACCCCGCCGAACTGGGTCCGGAAGGGGAATGTCCTCCATATAAAACCGTTCTGAAGGCCAGTCTTCGGACGGCTTCTTCGGGTTACCGGATAGATATCCGGTATCGGCGATGCGCCATACTTCGGCTCCGCCCACTTGATAAAGCGATTCCCTCTGTGTGCGAGGGACAAGGCAAAATAGCCTTTTCCATAGCTCGAAGTGAGCCTCGCAGCCCAGGAACAACTCGCAGAGAGCAACATAGCCGGCGATGTGTAGGATGGAGGCTGGGGTGAGATTGTGTAGTTGGAGGCCGTAGAACTCCAGGAGCCCGCGGAGGAACGGATGAATTGGAAATCCGAGTCCCCTTTGTAAGTAAGGAACAAGGCAAACCCATTCCTCCATGGAGGGACAGGGAAAGTTCTCCGCTTGCTCCCCACCATTGTAGGTGGCAAGCCCGGCTCGAACGTGCACCATGTATGCCGGAGGAAGAAATCCTATGGTCTGCAGTTCGACCAATCGACTATGTGGAACTGAAACCTCTCCGGATCGCCAAGCTTAGGGCTACGGGGGCGGGAGCAGGAGCTGTGAAGGTTGGCCATGCTAGAATGGATCTTTCCGAAACGCGCTCTGATGGATTCTCACTGAGGGGAGGATGGTGTGGATCGGATCTAAGAATCCCAATCCCTTTAATAGACAATTTATTTATCTGGCTAGGTGGTGAATGTAAAAATGCCCTGGCGCCTCGTATTCGTTTGAGAAATTGCCCTTATTGGGCGTAGAAGCCAAGAGGATCAACATTTATGGGGCCGCATACTATTTACAAACACTTGGAAATTTGAGAAGAACCCGCCTTGCAATGCCAAAGACAATACTGCGCGACGGATTCGTTGTCATTGAAGCCTAGTTCGGGGGCTACTGAGGGAGAACTAGATTAGGTGGTCTCTGGACAGCCGGACTACATCTTTCGGCCGGACTGTTGGATTATGAAGATACAAGATTGAAGACTTCATATCGTGTCCGGATGGGACTCTACTTGGCGTGGAAGGCAAGCTAGGCAATACGGATATGTATATCTCCTCCTTTGTAACCGGCCTTGTGTAACCCTAGCCTCTCCGGTGTCTTTATAAACCAGAGGGTTTTAGTCCGTAGGACAACATACAATCATACCATAGGCTAGCTTCTAGGGTTTAGCCTCTCTAATCTCGTGGTAGATCTACTCTTGTACTACCCATATCATCAATATTAATCAAGCAGGACGTAGGGTTTTACCTCCATCAAGAGGGCCCGAACCTAGGTAAAACATTGTGTCCCCTGCCTCCTGTTACCATCCGCCTTAGACGCACAGTTCGGGACCCCCTACCCGAGATCCATCAGTTTTGACACCGACACCACTCTTCTCTACTCATTTCTGACTCCTCTCCATTTTCTACTCTTTAGGATGACGAAGATGAAGAACAAGTTTGCACAACCGGATGAAGACACACCTTTTGGATGTCACTTGAAAGAAGTCACTAGGTACTTGAACATTGGAATACCAAGCTTCACCGGGACGTACAACGCCACCCTACCAGAAGAACAGCGCTGGATGATTCAAGTACAAGTTCCAGGAAGGACGTTCTCGCCAACCTCTAAACCCATAGAATATTCCTTCGACGCACCAACCTGGAGTTTAGGAAAGAGTATGGAAGCTCACATCACCATGGGACGCATTGGGGAAGTGCATCACAGGGATCTCAAGGACACTATCTACCAAATATGTGGGCGCCGAGATGAGCAATGGGAAGTGATCAGCACTAAGAAGGATAGATCCATTGCAGCTTTCATCCAGGAGTTAAACCAGCACATTCGACATCAGGAGAACCAGATGTGCACGGACATGATGGACTTGAAGAAGGCGAAAACTAGGATCATCGAGCTGGAGGAAGAACTCGAGTTTACACGCGATGGGTATGAGGAGGAAATCAAGACACTACTGGAGAAGAATGACGACCTAGTTAAGAAGATCGGAGTATTCATGGGAGACCCCACACCAGTAGAAGAAGACGAAGAACCCAAGGAGATTCGCCCCGAGGACTACATCATCATCGACGACACCAATTCAGATCCTAGTGAGGATGACTTTGAAGACGAAGCTGGAGCAGACATCATGGAGTCTTCCACCGATCAAAATTTTTAGATGACCACCATATATTATTAGTATTCCCCCATGTAATCAGTAGTAGTTGAGCACTTTTGCGATAGTTCTAGACCGCTTGTATGCCCTTGCTTGATTGAGTGAGTGAAATGATTGTGTTTGTCTCATGCGCATATGGGTAGTGCTTTCTCATTAGACCCCTTTTCTATTCTGATCTCTTCCATCTAAACCCATCAGATGCCTCCGAGACGTGACACCGGTTTTGCATTCCCGCCGGAGCTCACTCACTTGATCCAGCAGCAGAATACCCTGACGCAGTTGTTAGTTAAGAACCAAGGAAACAACAACAACAACAACAATCCACCACCTCCACCACCGGTTGACAACCTAGCCCGTTTTCTGAGGTTACAACCGCCGGTGTTTTCCAGTAGCACCGAGCCTATAGTTGCTGATGATTGGCTACGTTGTATTGGAAGGGAGTTGACCACCGCAGGTTGCACAGATGCTGAGAAGGTGCGCTTTGCCACACACCAGTTGGATGGACCAGCAGCCTCATGGTGGGAGAATTACACGGCCACTATGGACCGCCACCCAGGCTCAAAGGGAACTGGGATGATTCATGCTAGAAACTTCCGTGTGCAGCCATAAGCTATTATGGGCTCTAGCATAGTTGAGTAAGTTACGTGAAACTCTTGAAGAGGTAGATTAGCAGGTAGTGGGTTTTGTAGGTTTGGTATGGTCTACCCGGAGTAAAGAGTTAATGTTTCTGAAAGACTGTGTCTCGGTCATCCGTTTCTCAAACACCATGTAGTGCAATAAATCCAATGGAGGCGATCGGGTCTTGTGGGGAAAAGTGTGAAAACCTCTGCAGAGTGTAAAATCTAATCATGTTAGCTGTGTCCCCGGTTATGGACAAATTTGAGTATCTAGTACTTGGGTTATCACATGTATCTCATCACTTTTAATTAATATTGTTGGGTTGTTAACTACTTTAATTTGGGATTGATTTGGGGTTACCTTCTCAATATTGTTCAACCACCATGATAGTTAAATTAAAATCTATTCCTTTGTTGTAGGGAAAAATTGTCTTTACGCAAAAACTATAACCATAGAGCTTTCCACCAGCCAAATATGCATGTAGTGATAGCATTATTCTGTTCTTGCTCTACTGTGTTACTTTGCCAGCATATTCCATGTGCTGACCCGTTTTCGGGCTGCAACGTATTATGTTGCAGACTTTTCAGGCGAGGAGTTAGGTTCGTTAGGTCGTTGCCATGCAGCTCAGCTATGCCGTTGGAGTTGATGGACTCACTTTATCTTCCAAGCCTTCCGCTGTTATCGCATTAGATGGCCTTAAGCCATATTATTGTAATAATTTCTCTCTTGAGACTTTTTGATTTAATGAATGTGTGATTGCTACTCTGTTATAAATCCTTCGAGTACTGTGTGTGTCAGCATTACCGATCCAGGGATGACAGTGAAGCACAGAGACTTGACCATCTGAGGTCTGGTCGCTACATTATTATTGCTCGCTAGTTGATTGTGTCATTGATATGAGTAAACATGAGACCTAAGAGTTATTCTAAATATGGTTAGTTCATAATCTTTGCTGAAAACTTGAATGCTGGCTTTACATATTTAAAACAACAAGAGCAAACAGAGTTTGTAAAAGTTTTTCTTTATCACTTTCAGTTTGTGGACTGAATTGCTTGAGGACAAGCAAAGGTTTAAGCTTGGGAGAGTTGATACGTCTTCGTCATATCTACTTTTCCAAATACTTTTGCCCTTGTTTTGGACTCTAACTTGCATGATTTGAATGAAACTAACCCGGACTGACGCTATTTTTAGCAGAATTGGCATGGTGTTATTATGTGCAAAAACAAAAGTTCTCGGAATGACCTGAAACTCCACGGAGATTATTTTTGGAAATAATAAAAAATACTGGCAAAGAATCAAGGCTAGGGGCCCACACCCTAGCCATGAGGGTGGGGGCGCGCATGCCCCCCTGGGCGTGCCCCCTGCCTCGTGGGCCCCCTGGAGCTCCACCGACCTCAACTCCAACTCCATATATTCTTGTTCGGGGAGAAAAAAAGAAAGAAGAAGGATTCATCATGCTTTACGATATGGATCCGCCGACAAGCCCTAAACTCTCTTGGGAGGGCTGATCTGGAGTCCGTTCAGGGCTCCGGAGAGGGGAATCCATCACCATCGTCATCATCAACCATCCTCCATCACCAATTTCATGATGCTCGCCGCCATGCGTGAGTAATTCCATCGTAGGCTTGCTGGACGGTGATGGGTTGGATGAGATTTATCATGTAATTGAGTTAGTTTTGTTAGGGTTTGATCCCTAGTATCCACTATGTTCTGAGATTGATGTTGCTATGACTTTGCTATGCTTAATGCTTTTCACTAGGACCCGAGTGCCATGATTTCAGATCTGAACCTATTATGTTTTCATGAATATATGTGAGTTATTGATCATATCTTGCAAGTCTATAGTCACCTACTATGTGTTATGATCCGGCAACCCCGAAGTGACAATAATCGGGACCACTCCCGGTGATGACCATAGTTTGAGGAGTTCATGTATTCACTATGTGTTAATGCTTTGTTCTGGTACTCTATTAAAAGGAGACCTTAATATCCCTTAGTTTCCTCTAGTACCCCACTGCCACGGAAGGGTAGGACAAAAGATGACATGCAAGTTCTTTTCCATAAGCACGTATGACTATATTCGGAATACATGCCTACATTACATTGATGAATTGGAGCTAGTTATGTGTCACCCTAGGTTATGACTGTTACATGATCGATCGCATCCGACATAATTCTCTATCACCGATCCAATGCCTACGAGCTTTCCATATATTTTTCTTCGCTTATTTACTTTTCCGTCGCTATTATTATCATCACTACAAAACACCAAAAATATTACTTTTGCTACCGTTACCTTTTATCACCATTGCCATTACTATCATATTACTTTGCTACTAAATACTTTGCTGCAGATATTAAGTTATCCAGGTGTGGTTGAATTGACAACTCAGCTGCTAATACTTGAGAATATTCTTTGGCTCCCCTTGTGTCGAATCAATAAATTTGGGTTGAATACTCTACCCTCGAAAACTGTTGCGATCCCCTATACTTGTGGGTTATCAGGGGTGGGCGCGCCCCCCACCCTCGTGGGCAGCCCGAGACTCTTTTGGCCCAACTCTTTTACTCCATGGCCTTCTTCTGGTCCAAAAATAAGCTCTGTCAAGTTTCAGGTCAATTGGACTCCGTTTGGTTTTCCTTTTCTGTGATACTCAAAAACAGGGAAAAACAGAAACTGGCACTAGGCTCTAGGTTAATAGGTTAGTCCCAAAAATCATATAAAATAGCATATAAATGCATATAAAACATCCTAGATGGATAATATAATAGCATGGAACAATAAAAAATTATAGATACGTTAGAGACATATCAAGCATCCCCAATCTTAATTCCTGCTCGTCATCGAGCAGGTAAATGATAAAACAGAATTTTTGATGTGGAATGCTACCTAACATAATTATCAATGTAATTTTCTTTAGTGTGGCAAGAATATTCAGACCCATAAGATTCAAGAAAAAAGTTTAATATTGACATAAAAATAATAATACTTCAAGCATACTAACAAAGTAATCGTGTATTCTCAAAATAACATGGCCAAAGAAAGCTATCCCTACAAAATCATATAGCCTGGCTATGCTCTATCTTCATCACACAAAATATTTAAATCATGCACAACCCCGATGACAAGCCAAGCAATTGTTTCATACTTTTGATGTTCTCAAACTTTTTCAATCTTCACGCAATACATGAGCGTGAGCATGGACATAGCACAATAGGTGGAATAGAATGGTGGTTGTGGAGAAGACAAAAAGGAGAAGATAGTCTTACATCAACTAGGCGTATCAACGGGCTATGGAGATGCTCATCAATAGATATCAATGTGAGTGAGTAGGGATTGCCATGCAACGGATGCACTAGAGCTATAAGTGTATGAAAGCTCAACAAAAGAAGATAAGTGGGTGTGCATCCAACTTGCTTGCTTATGAAGACCTAGGGCATTTTGAGGAAGCCCATCATTGGAATATACAAGCCAAGTTATATAATGAAAGATTCCCACTAGTAAATGAAAGTGACAACATAGGAGACTCTCTATCATGAAGATCATGGTGCTACTTTGAAGCACAAGTGTGGTAAAAGGATAGTAGCATTGCCCCTTCGCTCTTTTTCTCTAGTTTTTTGTTTTTTGTTTTTTGTTTTTTTGGGCCTTCTCCTTTTTTATGGTCTCTTTTTCTTTCTTTTTTATTTTTCGTCCGGAGTCTCATCCCGACTTGTGGGGGAATCATAGTCTCCATCATCCTTTCCTCGCTGGGACAATGCTCTAATAATGATGACCATCACACTTTTATTTACTTACAACTCAAGAATTACAACTCGATACTTAGAACAAAATATGACACTATATGAATGCCTCCGGCGGTGTACCGGGATGTGCAATGACTCATGAGTGACATGTATGAAAGAATTATGAACGGTGGCTTTGCCACAAATACGATGTCAACTACATGATCATGCAAAGCAATATGACAATGATGAAGCGTGTCATAATAAACGGAATGGTGGAAAGTTGCATGACAATATATCTTAGAATGGCTATGGAAATTCGATTTTTTTTCAAAACTATGATATATTTTATAGCATTTTCGGAAACTATAGGACGTAATGCAAAAAAACCAAAACTAGTAGCCCGTCGGCCATCTTCTGGCCGAAGTAGTAGTTTTCGGCCACAGTTAGGCTGAAGTAGGGTTTTCGGCCAACACTTGACCGAAAAGTGGGGCACCTGGCCGAAAAGTTAGTTTTCGGTCAACTCTTGGCCGAAGTAGACTTTTTGGTCAAGTCTAGGCCGAAAAGTACTACTTCGGTCTCGTGTAGGCCGAAGTTGCATGGCTCATGCTGAAATGTATTTTCTCGCCACCCGTTTCCCGCCAACCCCTTCCCGCCACTCGTTTCTCGCCAACCCCTTCCCGCCATATGTTCCCGCCACCTGTGTCCTGCCAATCCCTTCCCGCCTTATTTTCCCGCCAATCCCTCCCCGCCTTATTTCCCCGCCAACCCTTTCCCGCCATAACGCAGTTATTCTTTCCCGCCATTTTCTCCTCTGTATCTATAAAACCCCCTTCAGCCGAAGGTGGATAAGCATTCCAGTGTAGTGTAGTCGAGATGTCCCATTATCCGTTCGATCGTAGTTTTCACCCTGGGATGAGCAGCACTCTTCTGAGTCTAGTTACCGATTTCAGGATGGACAATAGGATAGTTCCATGGGACGAACTCATCAGTAGTGACACCATAATGAATGAGTTGGCTCACCAATTACGTAGGTCTGGGTGGCCTGAAAGGACCTATGAGGAGGTACGTCAAGAACTTCTTAGGTTGCATGAAAGGTGGAAGAAGGTAGTGGAGCCGAAGAGTGAAACTTTCAGAAGGACTGCAGCAAAGAATACATTTTTATGGACTGAGGAGAGCGAGGACGACGAAGATATCTTCATGTCGCCGCTTCCGGGTTCTGCATCGTCGAAGGGCAAGAGTTCTGCATTGTCCAAAGGCAAGACTTCTGCATCCTCGAAGGGCAAGAGTTCTGCATCCAGCAAGGGCAAGAGTTCTGCATCGACGGAGGGCAAGAGGACCGCATCGTCGAAGGGCAAGAAGGTTGCATCAACGGAGGATGACGATGATGACTTCATGTAGTATGTAAGATGTATTCCAGTTGTACCGTTTCATTCAGATGTATTTGCATTATTAGTTTGTATTGTATTATTGTAGGGCATTATGTTCTATCTGAATTTCATTTTGTAGTATGTAAGATGTATTGCACAAGTTCAACTGGAATAAGAATGCGAATTAATAGTAATATGTCTCTCGCATACATAAAACAATATATGTCTCCTGATCAGATAGAAGGAAGTGCGATAGTAACACATACATGAAGCATGTCTCATACATAAATACTGACACACATATGTGAATAGTCTGAAACTAACATAGATAATGAGTCATACATAGATAGATAAGCATATCACTGCGGGGGACGGCGACGAGTCTGGGTCTTCCTCGGGCGAGGACCAGAAGGCGATAAGCGCTGAGGCGGTGGACGAGGCTCGCGATAACCACGACCATAGTTAACCTCGTCTGTCACGGTCTGTGTCTCCTGCGTCGGTGGTGGTGGTGGAGTGTGAAACACTGTCTGCGAGAAGCCATAAATGTTTGTAGCATGGTCATCATCCTCGCGGTCGCCCTCAAAGTAATCAGCACCACCACTAAGGATGGGTGACTGCTCTGAATGCATGAACGGTTGCGACTGGTTGCCGCCTGCGGTAAAGTAAAACATGTAAAATTGATACAAATGCATGAACGATTACTACTCTGTTGAAAAGAATGTAGTGAGTAGGGTTACCTAGTTCCATCTGCTGATGCCAGTAAGCGCTCCCTAGATGTGAAGGAGGTGGCTCATGCCAGGAAGAGCTCCCTGGCTGTGAAGGAGGTGGCTCATGCCAGGAAGAGCTCCCTGGCTGTGAAGGAAGAGGTTCTTCACGGTGCGCAGAAGGTCGTGGTTGTGAACGGTGCACAGAGGGTCGTGGTTCTGAATGCTGTACAGAGGGACGTGGCGGATGATGTGCTAGAGGAGGAAGTGAAACATCCGAAGACCGTCTACACGTAACAGCTGCGTAAATCACGCGTAGCTTGTCATCAAGACGCCTCAACCATGAGACGCCCTCTCGCGGTGGGATAGTTTCTCCCCTCTGATAGCGCCGCATTAAAGCGGAAACCTCCTCTCGCGCCTGTACTGTCAAGTCACCCTGTAGATGAAGAGTTAACCAATTATATCCTCGTTGTATGATAGACACCACGAATAGACATCCCAGTTTAACAAAAGACTCAACATATAAGAACCAAGGCATTTACCGCGTGGTGTCTGGTTCCCACAACAGAGGCAGTTGGGTACATATCGCTGGTGAGAGGGGCTTCGATCTGATCAGGAGCAGCTGATGGAACCAAGTAGATCCTCGTTGTATGCCGGTAACACTGCAGATACAACCCGAACATTTCCCAGTTAAAGGCCCGAACCTCACCCCAGATATTTGTCACAGCGGTAGTCCATTCGTCAACGTAAGGGGTAATGCTCTTAAGCCAGTAATCCATCGACTTGTTTCCTCCTAGGCGACTGTCCCTGATATTGACATGCGCGATACATGATTAGGTATATTATGAATGTAAAGCTGACAACTAAAATAGTATTAGTACTTACTTGTGCACGTGGTCTGGCAAGTGTGGAATATCTGGAATCTCAGGCTCTTGATATAGACCAAACTGTCTCATCACCCTATGAAGAGACATCTCCTCAACCGTCACATCGAACACCAACTTGGCCTTGGTCATCCAAAAGTGCCGATCTCTAGTGCATAATCCAGAAATCCCAACTGGGTACCTCGATGATATAGCCTGAGCCGAGTATGGCTCCCAAATAACTTGATCCTCGTGCAAACTATCGAACTGCGCCGTGAAGGACGGGTAGCATCCCCTAACCTGACTATGCGCAAATTGTCTCTGTGCATGACAACAAATAAGCATTAGTAATACTATTGAATGGCAAGAAATAATTGAATTAAATATTACTTAATATAAAAGTACCTCTCATCGTGCCCAAACAGATCCCATAGTAGGTAAATCGCCGATAGCAGGCACATAAGCCCTAGCTAAGTCCTCCAAACCAAAAGGTTTATCAACATAGACATAGGGTTGTCCAATAGGGAATCTCTCGTATGACCAGAGCTGCAACAATAATGGACATCCAACAACACCAGATTTTCTAGACTTCAACAAGCAAGCTTTGCACAGGCCTCTGTACGTAGCCGCTAACACAGCAGAACCAAAACTCCTCTATAGAATATCCGCAGGGCAACGTGCGTCAGCTATCTCTCGTGCAATACCGATGAGTCGTGCATCGACAGTGGTCACGTGGTTCTCCGTAAACATCATCTTGCCGAACAGCCAAAGAATATATGCCTCTAGGGACCGGTCAATCTGTGCCTCTGACAACTGAACATCGGGATATCCTAACGAGACAATCTACATAGAAACGTAATAATTGTATGAAAATCGGGCAACTAGAAAACAACATTTGTTTAAGTGGCCTGTGATGGTTACCTGAAACTGGCTCAACCATCTAAAAAGAGGTCCATGAGGATCGTTGTCTATGGCCCTAGCAGTCGGGACCGCAGCCAAAAAACGGGTCTGCATCGCTGTTTGCCAACCAGATTCTGCCTCTAAGGGGCCTATGGCAGCACCGGCCAGAGGTAATCCCAACAAGTAAGACACATCCTATAAAGTAGGCGCCATCTCTCCCCATGGAAAGTGAAACGTATGTGTCTCTGGCCTCCATCTATCTACTAAGCAGGTAAGGAGTGACTTGTCATAAGAGAAGCGTTTCACTTGCCTCTTGTGTAACTGCACTGGTTCACCTGCCTCATCTAAGTCTGGACCATCAATCCACTCATCCAATGTACCCTCAACCAGTCGTGCCAAGGGTAGAAGTCCAGCCCAACTTAACCTACAAAATAACAAGATTGTTAATTAGCGGCTATGAAAAGTATGTCAAACATAGTAAGTCATTATATGGACTCCATTATATGCACACATACCTATCAACCCATGAATCGTGTATCAGCCAGTTAGTCTTTGGGGTACGAGTGACCAACACGTCTAAGTTGTTGCCCGCTTCCAATAGGGCGCCCCGGTGCTTTCTATCGATGTTACCATTAAGCAACGGATACAAAGACATATCTGCAATTCAAACAACAAATCTCAGGTGCAAATACAAACATAGTCCTGACATATTACAAATACAAACATAGTCCTGACATATTACAAATACAAACATAGTCCTGACATATTACAAATACAAACATAGTCCTGACATATTACAAATACAAACATAGTCCTAACATATTACAAATTAAAACATAGTCCTGTGAATTATTTCTTCCTCGTTCGCCCTACGACACATTATATAGCTTGTGAGTTATTTCTTCCTCGTCCGCCCCTTCGGCCTCGAATACCACGACCACGTCCGCCTCTTGCTCTTGTTGTCGCAGCCGTCGATGTGGAAGCACTCGTTGATGCGGAAGCACCATCTTTGTTCAGGTCGGGACAATATTTCATCCTATGCCCATAAGCCGCGCATAACAAACATTGCCTGGTTGCTCCACCAGCTTCAGACTGGTCCATATCGTTCCGGATGCGACGGGCCTTTCGTCTGCCCCTACTTGTTCGCCGAAGGTCTGGATGCGGGATGTATACTCTCTCACCGTCGTTTACCTTGTTAAAATTGCCGACGACTCTAAACCCTGTCATCTCGCCTGTCCAGGTGTTGAGCACTGCCTCTTTTAAAAAGTATGGGGACACGAAGGAGATAGCATCCAACTCAATCTGGCCACAGGCAGCCAACACATGAGAGCAAGGTAGGTGCAACAACTTCGGTTTGTTGCATGTACACTCACACGTTGGATAAAATTCCGTTCCAATTTTTACCTCGTGTGTCTTCACCTCATTTCCAGAACCAAAACCATCGGTAGGAAGCTGAACCTCATACCTCCTTTCTTGATTCCCTATGAGTCTGACAGTGTGCTTCTTTGCTTTCTCTATCTTCTTTGCCATGTATTCCATGACACGGCTACAATAAGGTGTGTTCTGATTATCTTCAATATGCTTCTTTGCTAACTCGTGCCTTTCTCTGAAATATCTCAAAGTGTCGTGGAATACAGCCTCCACAATAGCTATGAGTGGCAATGCTCTATTCCCTCTCAGCACAAAGTTATACACCTCTGCAAGATTGGTTGTCATGTGGCCATACCTAGCTCCATGTGTGTCATGCAGCAAAGACCAATTCACTGGAGGCTCTTTCTCTATCCACTCAGAAAAATTCTTTATTGCCCTTCCCTTCTTTCTCTTAGTATTAGGAGGGTCAATTGCTGGCAAGTCACAAAGACCTACTGGCTCCTCTAGCTCCGCGATGAGTGCTGCTAATTTAACTTGATCTTCTTCCATTTTCTTCCTCGCACGGACCTGCTTCTTAGTAAACTCATCTAGTTTTGACCAAATAAATTCGTATTTGCGCTGTTGGCTCTGCTTGCATAATTTTTTGAACAAGTTCATCAACCGCTTGTTCTTGAACTGTGAGAAAGAATTAGCCCCAAGATGGTGCATGCACCACCGGCTCTGCAAGTCCCTCCAAGGTGTTGGTTCGTCATCTGTTGGATTACGAAGTGTCTTCACGGCCTTCAATATACCAGCATGTCTGTCATGAATGACACACACGTTTGGTCGGTCCTTCACGATGGCAATTTTCACTTGGCGGAAGAACCATACCCAGCTGAGAAAGTTCTCACCCTCCACAAATGCCATGGCAAGTGGGATGATTTGATTGTTCCCGTCCACACCAATAGCAGTCAGAATTTGCCCTCTATACTGACCGGTCAGGAATGTACCATCCACAAACATAACAGGAGGACAATGCCGGAAAGCTTCGATGCACATACCAAAAGAGAAAAACACTCGTTTCAACACCTTGAAATCTGGTATACTCAGCAACCTCGTGTGTTGTACATTCACATAAGTGCCGGGATTCCTCTCCTTCAGTATGCCCAGGAGACGGACAACATTATCATATGAGTCGAAGAACGTCCCAAACCTTTCCTCCATAGCCTTCTGCTTAGCCCTCCAAGCCTTCCCATAAGGAATGACATAATTCCATCTGACCTTCACTGCTGTCTGGATGTGTTTTGCTTCCATATCTTTCTTCTCTACTATCTCAGTATACATGAGTTGCGCAATGAGACTTGAAGTCAGGTTCGGATGCTTCACCAACAGGTTCTTCCTCACACAATTATGTGGGACGACAATGGTGACAACCCAGTGGATGTCATACTTCGGCACATGCCCGTGCACCTTCCCAGGACAACTTGTTTCAACACATTTCACGGTATAGTTTGTTGGACTTGATATGTGTGTCCGGAAAACCCTCTGCGTAGACATAGCCCACTTTATCACCGCATACTTCAATTTTTTCTTTGTATCAAACATAGCCCCTATCTGTACTTGGTTCAGATTATACTGCCATGGAGTCTCATGGCCATCGTTGACCGTAAGGCCAGTGGATATGTCCTGCTCCCATGCAGAAGGAATCGGTACCTCCACTTCATCCTCAGAATTTTCAGAATCCAGTTCCTCCACCAATCCATCCTCGTCCTCTTGCTCCATCACCCTCTGCATTTCATCCCCTTCCTCATCCCCATCAGCAAAACCAGAACCAGCTAATATTATCGACTGGCTACTCTGCCCAGTATCAGGACCACAAACATTGTGTGGCACGTACTCCGACTCTTTCTCGGGTTGGCTAGCATACACATCTTGTGGCTGTGACCCGGATAAAACAATCTCGGTTGCCACTTCACTGCCCTGACCGGTTTCATACCCCCTGTGGAGTTGTACGGCATTCTCCTCCTTCGGCACAGGTTGCACAAGTACATATGGGTGGATTCTTCGGTCTCGGCAACGTCTTAACAGGGACAACCAATGTTGGCTCCTATCTACCGGCATCAACTCCCACTTGACATTTTTACAAGATTTGGTCCACAATGCGTGAATACTGACGGAACATACTTCAGGATCAAGCCCGAAACTAGTTGTCAACCAGTACTTCAATTGTCTAATGTCCAGTCTGTCCGGGTCTGCTAGTGTCATGACGCCATTTTTAAACTCGCTAAGATAAACTCCCAACTCATTATATCGAACGTTACCAGCACTGTAGTAAACAGTCAAATTTACTGATTCAGACATTTTCACCTGTCAGACATTGTCATCTTCTCATTAATCACAACGAACACTAATATTACCCGCTACACTGACTACGCGCTAAAATGCCACCACAAACAAATTAACACTAACTAATAAACTACACAATTTAGAGAAAATTTGTGACGCCATGGTTATACCTTCGAAGCGTGCGTCTCTTCCGGTCACCGGCACCGGCCACTGGACAACGGCAGCGCCGCCCACTCGACGGCCGGAGGTTCAACTCCGGTCACCCCCCTAGCTGCTGCTCCTCCTCATCACCTCCTCCTCCACAGCTGCTCCTCCTCCTCACCACCACCTCCTTCCCAACCGGACCTCCTCCACCCAACCATGGCTCCTCCCCCAAGCGCACAAAAAACTATCCCATAACAAAAAAAACACCATAGGCCGGTGGAGAATGCTATGATCTATCTATTCTGTGCCTTGGTTGTGTAAATGAGTGCAAATTGGAGGAGATCAGGGAGGAGACCGGAGCTCTACAGAGAAGAACGAGAGGAACGAGAGAAAGAAGAGGCGAGCAGGAAGAGGAAGGCGACGACGGGATTGGCCTTATCCAGACCTTTTCGGTCTAGGCCTGGCCGAAAAGCTTTTCGGCTGCGGGCTGGCCGAAAACGGCCCACTTCGGTCTAGGCCTGGCCGAAGCTACTATTTTCGGCCCAGCCCCAACCGACGAGAACTCTTCGGCCCAACTGAGGTTCATTTCGGCCTACAGCTGGACGAAAAGTCCTTTTCGGCCTAGTTCTGGCCGAAAACTACCACTTCGGCCACCACGAGACCGACAGGGTCATATTTCTGGTATATTCGCAATGGGTACTATAGTTCCCGAATTAGCTATAAAAAAGGTGATAGTTTTGAAAAAAATCTGGAAATTCCATAATAGGTAGGTATGGTGGCTGTTTTGAGGAAGGTAAATGGTGGGTTTATGGTACCGGCACGCGGTACTAGATAGGCTAGCAATGGTGGAAGGGTGAGAGTGCGTATAATCCATGGACTCAACATTAGTCATAAAGAACTCACATACTTATTGCAAAAATCTATTAGTTATCGAAACAAAGTACTACGCGCATGCTCCTAGAGTTTAGATTGGTAGGAAAATACCATCGCTCGTCCCTGACCGCCACTCATAAGGAAGACAATCAATAAATAAATCATGCTCCAACTTCATCACATAACGGTTCACCATACGTGCATGCTACGGGAATCACAAACTTTAACACAAGTATCTCTCAAATTCACAACTACTCAACTATCATGACTCTAATATCACAATCTTCATATCTCAAAACAATCATCAAGTATCAAACTTCTCATAGTATTCAATGCACTTTATATGAAAGTTTTTATTATACCCATCATGGATGCCTATCATAGTAGGACTAATTTTATAACCCAAGCAAATTACCATGTTGTTATAAAGACTCTCAAAATAATATAAGTGAAGCATGAGAGTTCATCTATTTCTTCAAAATAAAACCACCGCCGTGCTCTAAAAGGATATAAGTTAAGCACTAGAGTAAACGACAAACTACTCCACAAGATATAAGTGAAGATCAATGAGTAGTCGAATAATTATGCAACTATGTGAAGACTCTCTAACATTTAAGAATTTCATATCTTGGTATATTATTCAAGCAGCAAGCAAAACAAAATAAAATACAATGACGCTCCAAGCAAAACACATATCATGTGGTGAATAAAAATATAGCTCCAAGTAAAGTTATCGATGAATGAAGACGAAAGAGGGGATGCCATCCTGGACATCCCCAAACTTAGACTCTTGGTTGTACTTGAATATTACCTTGGGGTGCCTTGGGCATCCCCAAGCTTAGGCTCTTGCCACTCCTTATTCCACAGTCCATCGAATCTTTACCCAAAACTTGAAAACTTCACAACACAAAACTTAAAAGAAAATCTCGTGAGCTCCCTTAGTAAAAGAAAACAAACCACCACCTCAATGTACTGTAATGAACTCATTCTTTATTTATATTGGTGTTAAACCTACTGTATTCCAAATTTTCTATGGTTCATAAACTCTATTACTAGCCATAGATTCATCAAAATAAGCAAACAACACACGAAAAACAGAATCTGTCAAAAACAGAACAGTCTGTAGTAATGTGTAGGTTTCGAATACTTCTGGAAACCCAAAAATTCTAAAATAAATTTCTGGACATGAGGAATTTATCTATTAATCATCTGCAAACAGAATTAACTAAATAGCACTCTCCAGTAAAAATGGCAGCAAATCTCGTGAGCGCTAAAGTTTCTGTTTTTTACAGCAAGATCGCAAAGACTTTCCCCAAGTCTTCCCAAAGGTTTTACTTGTCACAAACACTAATTAAAACTTAAAAACTCAATCATAACAGAGGCTAGATAAATTATTTATTACTAAACAGGAACAAAAAGCAAGGAACAAAAATAAAATTGGGTTGCCTCCCAACAAGCGCTATCGTTTAACGCCCCTAGCTAGGCATGATGATTTCAATGATGCTCACATAAAAGATAAGAATTGAAATATAAATAGAGCATCATGAAGAATATGACTAGCACATTTAAGTATGAACCACTTCATATGCATAGGGATTTTGTGAGCAAACAACTTGTGGGAACAAGAATCAACTTGCATAGGAAGGTAAAGCAAGCATAACTTCAAGATTTTCAACACATAGAGAGGAAACTTGATATTATTGCAGTGTGTAAAAGCATATGTTCATCTCTCATAGTAATTTTAAATAGCATCATGAATTAATTCAACAATATAACCATCACATAAAGCATACTTTTCATGATCTACAAGTATGCAAAGTTGACACTCTTCCAAAATAGTGGGATTAACATTAACTAAAGTCATGACCTCTCCAAACCCACTTTCATAATTATCACAATAAGATTCAACACCCTCCAAAATAGTGGGATCATTACTTCCTAAAGTTGACACTCTTCCAAACCCACTTTCATCAATATAATCATCATAAATAGGAGGCATGCTATCATCAAAATAAATTTGCTCATCAAAACTTGGGGGACAAAAAATATCTTGTTCATCAAACATAGCATCCCCAAGCTTGTGGCTTTGCATATCATTAGCATCATAGATATCCAAGGAATTCATACTAACAACATTGCAATCATGCTCATCATACAAAGATTTAGTGCCAAACATTCTAATGCATTCTTCTTCTAACACTTTGGCACAATTATCGGAATCCTTATTTTCACGAAAGACATTAAAAGGATGAAGCATATGAGGCAACCTTAATTCCATTTTTTGTAGTTTTCTTTTATAGACTAAACAAGTGATAAAACAAAAAACAAAAAGATTCGATTGCAAGATCTAAAGATATACCTTCAAGCGCTAACCTCCCCAGCAACGGCGCCAGAAGAGCTTGATGTCTACTACACAACCTTCTTCTTGTAGACGTTGTTGGGCCTCCAAGTGCAGAGGTTTGTAGGACAGTAGAAAATTTCCCTCAAGTGGATGACCTAAGGTTTATCAATCCGTAGGAGTCATAGGACGAAGATGGTCTCTCTCAAGCAACCCTGCAACCAAATAACAGAGAGTCTCTTGTGTCCCCAACACACCCAATACAATGGTAAATTGTATAGGTGCACTGGTTCGGCGAAGAGATGGTGATACAAGTGCAATATGGATAATAGATAATGGTTTTTGTAATCTAAAAATATAAAAATAGTAAGGTAACTAATGATAAAAGTGAGCACAAATGGTATTGCAATGCTAGGAAACAAGGCCTAGGGTTCATACTTTCACTTGTGCAAGTTCTCTCAACAATAATAACATAATTGGATCATATAACTATCCCTCAACATGCAACAAAGAGTCACTCCAAAGTCACTAATAGCGGAGAACAAACGAAGAGATTCTGGTAGGGTACGAAACCACCTCGAAGTTATCCTTTCTAATCAATCTATTCAAGAGTCTGTAGTAAAATAACATGAAGCTATTCTTTCCTTTCGATCTATCATAGAGTTCGTACTAGAATAACACCTTAAGACACAAATCAACCAAAACCCTAATGTCACCTAGATACTCCAATGTCACCTCAAGTATCCGTGGGTATGATTATACGATATGCATCACACAATCATCTATTCAACCAACACAAATAACTTCAAAGAGTGCCCCAAAGTTTCTACCGGAGAGTCAAGACGAAAACGTGTGCCAACCCCTATGCATAAGTTCACGAGGTCACGGAACTCACAAGTTGATCACCAAAACATACATCAAGTGGATCACATGATATCCCATTGTCACCACAGATAAGCACGTGCAAGACATACATCAAGTGTTCTCAAATCCTTAAAGACTCAATCCGATAAGATAACTTCAAAGGGAAAACTCAATCCATTACAAGAGAGTAGAGGGGGAGAAACATCATAAGATCCAACTATAATAGCAAAGCTCACGATACATCAAGATCGTACCACCTCAAGAACACGAGAGAGAGAGAGAGAGAGAGAGATCAAACACATAGCTACTGGTACATACCCTCAGCCCCGAGGGAGAACTACTCCCTCCTCGTCATGGAGAGCACTGGGATGATGAAGATGGCCACCGGAGAGGGATTCCCCCCTCTAGCATGGTGCCGGAATGGGTCTAGATTGGTTTTCGGTGGCTACGGAGGCTTCTAGCGGCGAAACTCCCGATCTAGGTTTTTTTGTGGAAGTTTCTGTATATAAGAGGTTTTGGCATCGAGAACAAGTCAGGGGGGTCTCTGGGTTGTCCACGAGGCAGGGAGGCGCGCCTAGGGGGGTGGGCGCGCCCCCACCCTCGTGGGCAGCTCAGGACTCTTCTGGCCCAACTCTTTTACTCCATGCCCTTCTTCTGGTCCAAAAATAAGCTCCGTCAAGTTTCAGGTCAATTGGACTCCGTTTGGTTTTCCTTTTCTGCGATACTCAAAAACAGGGAAAAACAGAAACTGGCATTGGGCTCTGGGTTAATAGGTTAGTCCCAAAAGTCATATAAAATAGCATATAAATGCATATAAAACATCCTAGATGGATAATATAATAGTATGGAACAATCAAAAATTATAGATACGTTGGAGACGTATCAAATTCTAAGTTGGATTCTACTCTCGTTGAGTTTGGCTTTGAAAAATGCCCTTCGAAGTCGGGTCTGTACAGGAAAAGAGCAGCTGAGTCAGTACAGATAGGGGTGTTTATGTTGATGATTTGATTATCACAGGCGGTAGTGACCGTGCCATTAAGGAGTTCAAGGAGCAATCAGAAGAAGGAATTGTTTTGTGCCAATCAGAAGAAGTCCAAGTTCAGCATGAGTGACTTGGGTCTACTAAGTTATTAACTGGGTATTGAGGTTAAGCAATCAGAAGAAGGAATTGTTTTGTGCCAATCAGGTTATGCTGCTCGGATCCTTGAGAAAATGGGGATGTCAAACTGTAATTCAGCCCAAACCCCCCTGGAACCTAGGCTGAAACTCAGCAAGAACAGTCAGGCTGAAGAAATTGATGCCACGCAATACAGGAGTTTAGTGGGGAGTTTGAGATACTTGCTTCACACACGTCCTGATCTCGGTTTTGCAGTGGGTTTTGTGGGCAGATTTATGGAGAAGCCCACAAAAGAGCACTTGGTTGCAATGAAACACATTTTGAGGTACGTAAAAGGTACAGTCAACCTTGGATGTGTCTACAACAAGTCCAGAGAGTATGCGCCTCAACTGGTAGGATACAGCGATAATGATCATGTAGGAGACATTGATGATCGCAAGAGTACTTCAGGTGTTCTGTTTTACTATGGCGGCTGCCCGATAACCTGGACATCGCAAAAGCAGAAAATTGTCGCTCAATTCTCCTGTGAGTCTGAATATGTAGCAGCTGCATCAGCTACTTGTCAAGCAATCTGGTTGGGTCAGCTCCTAGGAGAAATACTTGGTTGAGAGCCGGACAGGTTGGTGTTAAGAGTGGACAATCAGTCAGCGATTGCTCTATGCAAGAATCCCGTGTTTCATGAGAGAAGTAAACATATCGATATTCGATATCACTTCATGAGAGATTGTGTCAAAGAAGGGAGAATTACAATGGAGCATGTCAGAACTGAAGATCAACATGCTGATATTCTGACCAAGTCTCTTCCAAGGTTTCTGTTTCAGCAAATAAAGGAGAAGATTGGGTTACAAAGTGTCAAGCTGGTGCAACAAGCTTAAGGAGGTGAAATGTCATGTTAATATAGTTGCACCTATTCAATTTTCAGTAAGTTAGTTTTCTGAATAATCCTGAAACATGCAGTGTACACGGTCAGGTTCAGTTTAGACAGGTTAGTATCAGGCTACTCTTTTCTTCAGACTTAGCCATAGCTCTCTTTGCTGTTGTAATTGTGGGCGTACTGGCCACGACTCTGTCCGTGGGATGGCGCGGGTAAAATGGATCGTGGGCAGTACATGCTGTGAGGTTGTTAGGCTTGAGAATAAAGGAAGGAAACAGAAAAGACACAGGTTAAGCGCGTCGCAAAACTCAGTCTCCTTCCTGTTTTCTCTGTTCATCAGTGTCGTCTCAACGGATTTCGACGGAGCCCTATTTAAAGTGAATGCGGCAGTCTCTAAAGCATAGCCCCAAAATGACAGCGGTAAATCGGTAAGAGACATCATAGATCGCACCATATCTAATAGAGTGCGATTACGACGTTCGGACACACCATTATGCTGAGGTCTTCCAGGCGGCGTGAGTTGTGAAACCATTCCACATTTTCTTAAGTGTGTGCCAAATTCGTGACTCAAGTATTCTCCCCCACGATCTGATTGCAAGAACTTGATTTTTCTGTCACGTTGATTCTCAACCTCACTCTGAAATTCCTTGAACTTTCCAAAGGTCTCGGACTTGTGTTTCATTAAATAGACATACCCATATCTACTCAAGTCATCAGTGAGGGTGAGAACATAACGATATCCACCGCGAGCCTCAACACTCATTGGACCGCACACATCAGTATGTATGATTTCCAATAAGTTGGTTGCTCACTCCATTGTTCCTGAAAACAGAGTCTTGGTCATTTTACCCATGAGGCATGGTTCGCACGTGTCAAATGATTCGTAATCAAGAGACTCTAAAAGTCCATCTGCATGGAGCTTCTTCATGCGTTTGACACCTATGTGACAAAGGCGGTAGTGCCACAAGTATGTGGGACTATCATTATCAACCTTACATCTTTTGGTATTCACACTATGAATATGTGTAGCATTACGCTCGAGATTCATTAAGAATAAACCATTCACCATCGGAGCATGACCATAAAATATATCTCTCATATAAATAGAACAACCATTATTCTCGGATTTAAATGAGTAGCCATCTTGAATTAAACGAGATCATGATACAATGTTCATGCTCAAAGCTGGCACTAAATAACAATTATTGAGGTTTAAAACTAATCCCGTAGGTAAATGTAGAGGCAGCATGCCGACGGCGATCACATCGACCTTGGAACCATTCCCGACGCGCATCGTCACCTCGTCCTTCGCCAGTCTCCGCTTATTCCGCAGCTCCTGCTTTGAGTTACAAATGTGAGCAACCGCACCGGTATCAAATACCCATGAGCTACTACGAGTACTGGTAAGGTACACATCAATTACATGTATATCACATATACCTTTAGTGTTGTCGGCCTTCTTGTCCGCTAAGTATTTGGGGCAGTTCCGCTTCCAGTGACCACTTCCCTTGCAATAAAAACACTCAGTCTCGGGCTTGGGTCCATTCTTTGGCTTCTTCCCGGCAGCTTGCTTACCAGGCGCGGCAACTCCCTTGCCGTCCTTCTTGAAGTTCTTCTTACCCTTGCCTTTCTTGAACTTAGTGGTTTTATTCACCATCAACACTTGATGTTCCTTTTTGATTTCCACCTCTGCTGATTTCAGCATTGAATACACTTCAGGAATGGTCTTTTCCATCCCCTGCATATTGAAGTTCATCACAAAGCTCTTGTAGCTCGGTGGAATCGACTGAAGGCTTCTGTCAATGACCGCGTCATCCGGGAGATTAACTCCCAGCTGAGTCAAGCGGTTATGCAACCCAGACATTTTGAGTATGTGCTCACTGATAGAACTATTTTCCTCCATCTTACAGCTGAAGAACTTGTCGAAGACTTCATATCTCTCGACCCGGGCATGAGCTTGAAAAACCATTTTCAGCTCTTCGAACATCTCATATGCTCCGTGTCTCTCAAAACGCTTTTGGAGCCCCGGTTCTAAGCTGTAAAGCATGCCGCACTGAACGAGGGAGTAATCATCAGCACGTGACTGCCAAGCGTTCATAACGTCTTGGTTCTCTAGGACAGGTGCGTCACCTAGCGGTGCTTCTAGGACATAATCTTTCTTGGCAGCTATGAGGATGATCCTTAGGTTCCGGACCCAGTCCGTATAGTTGTTGCCATCGTCTTTCAGCTTGGTTTTCTCTAGGAACGTGTTGAAGTTGAGGACAACATGGGCCATTTGATCTACAAGACATATTGTAAAGATTTTAGACTAAGTTCATGATAATTAAGTTCATCTAATCAAATTATTCAATGAACTCCCACTCAGATAGACATCCCTCCAGTCATCTAAGTGAAACATGATCCGAGTTAACTAGGCCGTGTCCGATCATCACGTGAGACGGACTAGCCAACATTGGTGAACATCTTCATGTTTATCGTATCTTCTATACGACTCATGCTCGACCTTTCGGTCTTCCATGTTCCGAGGCCATGTCTGTACATGCTAGGCTCGTCAAGTCAACCTAAGTGTATTGTGTGTGTAAATCTGGCTTACACCCGTTGTATTCGAACGTTAGAATCTATCACACCCGATCATCATGTGGTGCTTCGAAACAACGAAGCATAGTTAGTGGGGACACTTTCTTGAAATTATTGCGAGGGATCATCTTATGTAAGCTACCGTCGTTCTAAGAAAATATGATGTAAAACATGATAAACATCACATGCAATCAAATAGTGACATGATATGGCCAATATCATTTGCTCCTTTTGATCTCCATCTTCGGGTCTCCATGATCATCGTTGTCACCGGCATGACACCATGATCTCCATCATCGTGTCTTCTTGAAGTTGTCTCGTCATCTATTACTTCTACTACTATGGCTAACGCTTTAGCAATAAAGTAAAGTAATTACATGACGTTTATGTTGACACGTAGGTCATAAATAAATAAAGACAACTCCTATGGCTCCTGCCGGTTGTCATACTCATCGACATGCAAGTCGTGATTCCTATTACAAGAACATGATCATCTCATACATCACATATATCATTCATCACATCCTTTGGCCATATCACATCACAAAACACTTGCTGCAAAAACAAGTTAGACGTCCTCTAATTGTTGTTGCAAGTTTTTACGTGGCTGCTATAGGTTTCTAGCAAGAACGTTTCTTACCTACGCCAAAACCACAACGTGAATTGCCAATTTCTATTTACCCTTCATAAGGACCCTGTTCATCGAATCCGATCCGACTAAAGTGGGAGAGACAGACACCCGCCAGCCACCTTATGCAACTAGTGCATGTTAGTCGGTGGAACCAGTCTCACGTGAGCGTACGTGTAAGGTAGGTCCGGGCCGCTTCATCCCACGATGCCGCCGAATCAATATAAGACTAGTAACGGCAAGCAAATTGACAATATCGACGCCCACAACTGCTTTGTGTTCTACTCATGCATAGTAACTACGCATAGACCTAGCTCATGATGCCACTGTTGGGGAACGTAGCAAAATTTTAAAATTTCTACGCATCACCAAGATCAATCTATGGAGTCATCTAGCAACGAGGGAGAGAGGAGTGCATCTACACACCCTTATAGATCGCGCGCGGAAGCGTTCAAGAGAACGGGGTTGATAGAGTCGTACTCGGCGTGATTCAAATCACCAATGACCTAGTGCCGAACGGATGGCACCTCCACATTCAACACACGTACGGTTAGGAAGACGTATCCTCCTTCTTGATCCAGCAAGGGGAAGGAGAGGTTGATGAAGATCCAGCAGCACGACGGCGTGGTGATGGATGCAGCAGGATACCGGCAGGGCTTTGCCAAGCGCAAGCGGGGAGGAGGGGTGTTACGGAGGGAGAGGGAGGCGCCAAGAGCAAGGGGTGTGGCTGCCCTCCCTCCCCCCTTCTTTATATAGGGGCCTTGGGGGGCGCCGGCCCTAGGGAGATGGATCTCCAAGGGGCAGCGGCCAAGGGTGGCTTCCCCCCCCCCCCAAGCCAAGTGGGGGGCGCCCCACCCCTAGGGTTTCCCAACCCTAGGCACAGGGCAGGCCCAAGGGGGGCGCACCAGCCCACTAAGGGCTGGTTACCCACCCAATTCAGCCCATGGGGCCCTTCGGTATAGGTGGCCCCACCCGGTGGACCCCCGAGACCCTTCCGGTGGTCCCGGTACAATACCGGTAACCCCCGAAACCTTCCTGATGGCCAAAACTGAACTTCCCATATATAAATCTTTACCTCCAGACCATTCCGGAACTCCTCGTGGCGTCCGGGATCTCATCCGGGACTCCGAACAAATTTTGGGTTAGTGCATTCTAATATCTCTACAACCCTAGCGTCACCGAACCTGAAGTGTGTAGACCCTACGGGTTCGGGAGACATGCAGACATGACCGAGACGCCTCTCCGGTCAATAACCAACAGCGGGATCTGGATACCCATGTTGGCTCCCACATGCTCCACGATGATCTCATCGGATGAACAACGATGTCGAGGATTTAATCAATCCGTATACAATTCCCTTTGTCAATCGGTACGTTACTTGCCCGAGACTCGATCGTCGGTATCCCAATACCTAGTTCAATCTCGTTACCGGCAAGTCACTTTACTCGTGCCGTAATGCATGATCCCGTGATCAACAACTTGGTCACATTGAGCTCATTATGATGATGCATTACCGAGTGGGCCCAGAGATACCTCTCCGTCATACAGAGTGACAAATCCCAGTCTCGATTCGTGCCAACCCAACAGACACTTTTGGAGATACCTGTAATGTACCTTTATAGTCACCCAGTTACGTTGTGATGTTTGGCACACCCAAGGCACTCCTACGGTATCCGGGAGTTGCACAATCTCATGGTCTAAGGAAATGATACTTGACATTCGGAAAAGCTACAGCAAACGAACTACACGATCTTTGAGCTATTCTTAGGATTGGGTCTTGTCCATCACATCATTCTCCTAATGATGTGATCCCGTTATCAATGACATCCAATGTCCATAGTCAGGAAACCATGACTATATTTTGATCAACGAGCTAGTCAACTAGAGGCTCACTAGGGACGTGTTGTGGTCTATGTATTCACACATGCATGGCGATTTCCGGATAACACAATTATAGCATGAACAATAGACAATTATCATGAACAAAGAAATATAATAATAATCATTTTATTATTGCCTCTAGGGCATATTTCCAACAGTGCCATCCCCCACGGGATGGACGGTGGCCGATGCAGCAAGCAACGGGAGGAAGACCACGGTCGCTGTCACCACGACGGCAAGCATATGCTTGGAAGCCATGGAGACCTTTGAGCACAGAAACTGGCACTAATTAACTCTTCTTCCTTCTACTCACTGATGAAGTACTGAACTGTACACTGGGCTGGGTGTGAGGAGAACAGGTAAACCTACATGGTTATATAGAGACATCAATCTTGTCCGGATTCACGTGCATATATACGTAGTGCATGCATGGGAGGAGAGATGGTCAAGATGGACGTGGAGCTCTGCATTGCAGTGACCAATGGAATGAATGGACACATAGATCGATTTATTATAATAAGCAGGAAAGGATTCAGCAACGTCATTTTGATTAGTATTTCTTTTGAGAATCACCGGGGGGAGCTTCCCCACCTGAATATATTACTCAAAGGACTGCCGTGGTAGTGAGTACGGAATTACATAGGCACGACGCAACGTGCAGAGAGGTAGGAACGCCACGAGAAGACGCCCTCCTTGTCTTGTGAACTCACAAGATGATGTGACCAAAGGTCCAAAGCAGAAATAAGGTTCCTCAAGATTATTACAGAGCTTTCGTCTATTGATCTAAAAACCATGTCATTATGTGCTGTCCAAGTCATCCAAAGCAAGGCCAGTAGGATCAAGGGCCATGCTGTGGTTGGGAGGTGAGGAGTGGTAGGGACGTCCCATAGATCTGTGATGTCATTGGAAGTTGGTAGGAGCCCCAACCGTTGCCAAATCCTATTGGCAAGAGGGAATGTGATGAAGAGGTGGTTGGAGTCTTCGGTTGTCATAGCACATCGGGGGCATATGTCTGAGTCGATGACATGCTTGCGTGCAAGGTTAAATCTAGTGCTGAGGTGGTCTTTGAAGAGTAACCATGAGAATACTTTTAGCTTCCGAGGAACCTTGGCACTCCATATGAGAGGGGCCATGAGATCGGTCTCAGGCCGAGCCATGAGGACACCGTATGCATGCATGGTGGACAAGCAAATGCCATGTCGTAGGAACCGTTGATCTTCCCCCGTCGACGGCACGAAGTCCTGCAAAATAGCCAGAAGCAACACAAGCTCTTGTTCTGCCTTTAGAGAGAGGCTATTACGGAGGTTAGCTTCAATACTGAAATGCAAAATGCTAGCCACTTTAACCAGCTGTAAGGTGGAGTGTGAGAATAGGTGGGGGAAGGTGATGGCGAGTGGTTGAGGGGCGAGCCACGTGTCTAACAAAAACTAAGTATGTGAGCCGCTATTAGTGAGCACGAAGGAAATATTTTGGAGAGTAGTTATTTGCTGTGAAATGGTGCGGCACAGGAAGGAGGTTTGTGGTGGAGGGGATACTAAGGAGTTCGGATGTTGAAGATCAAGCCACTCAAGCCAGGGTGTTTGGGCGGTGGAGAGAGCTTTAGCTGCAAATTTCATGAGAAGGCAGTTTTTTTGAACATGTAAGTTTTTAAGTCCTAGACCACCGATTTTTTTTGGTAAACGGACATTTTTCCAAGCAATAAGACATTGGGCAGCTGAGCAGGCATCCTCTCCTGCCCAAAAAAAACCTCTTCTCACCGAGTCCAAAGTTTTGATTGTTTTCTTTGTGATGCGGAAGACAGACATGAAGTAGGTGAGGATTGAACCCAAAACCGCGGAGATGAGTATGAGTCGATCGCCTTTGTCAAGAAGTTTGGCCCGCCAGCCGGTAAGAAGTTTCCTAGCAGGCTCTACTAGGGGGTTGAAAACATTGGTGAGAGGTTTGGTCGGAGCGAGAGGGAGACCGAGGTATATTTGCGGGAAGGAGGTGCATGAACACCCCATGGCAAGGGCGATGGAAGCAGTGGTGTCATCGTTTGTGTGTAGAGTGGCTAGGGTAGTTTTGGAGAAGTTGATGGCGAGTCCTGTGGCGTGAGTGAAATTGTTTAGGAGAGTTTCAAGGGTTGAGGCGGCTGAGGGGGAGGCGGCTGCGATGATGAGTGTGTCATTGGCGTATTGGAGGACAGTGGGGGGCAGGTGGGAGAAGATGGGGTGGAGGAGGGACGGGTCAGAGTTCTGGACGATGAGATGCTGGAGAAGGTCGGCTACAATGAGGAAGAGGTAGGGGGAGACAGGGTCTCCTTGCCTCAACCCATTTTTGCATTGAATCCAATTGCCTGGGTTCCCATTCAGAAATACCGCCGTTTTGCCTGTGTGGAGAAGATTTTGTATCCAGCTGCGGAAGAGAAGTGAGAGGCCACGAACTTCTAGGATTTTGTCGAGGGCAGGCCATGCTACTGAATCGAAGGCTTTTTTGAAGTCTAACTTGAAGACCATCATTGTTTTTTTTCGCATGTGACAAGAGCTAATAAGATCTGCTGCAAACACAAAGTTTTCGGCAATGTTTCTTCCAGAGATGAAGCCAGTCTGGTTGCCATGGCCCAGCAGAGGGATGAGCGGTTTTAGACGAGAAGTGATCACTTTGGCGACAACTTTGATCGGGCAATTTTGTAGTGAGATGGGCCTAAAGGCGTCCGGCGTGGTTGGCGCCTCCTTTTTGGGGACGAGGACGATGTGGGCATGATTTAGGCGTTCAATGTCTGCTAGGCCTTGATGGAATAACGAGAATAAGGATAGGATTGGATTTTTGACTAGAGGCCAAAAGGATCTGTAGAAAGAGGGTCCGAACCCGTCTGGTCCAGGGCTGGCTTGGGGGTTCATTGTGAAGAAGGCGAGTTTTATTTCCTCTTTGGAGAAGGGCTCATCTAAGGTGTGTAACCCGGCCAACGGCTGTGGGTAAATAGAATTTAGATCAAAGGCCCAAGATGTTGGAAAGGCGGTGCCAATTAGTGACACGAAGAAGTCACGTAGGATTTCAGCCTTTTGTTGGTGAGAAGAGTATTCAGAACCATCTCGAGAGAGGGTGAGGATTTTGTTTTTGCGTAGGCGTTGAGAGGCAGACATGTGGAAGAACTTAGTGTTCTCACCACCGTTTATGGCACATGAAACCTTTGCACGCCAGCGCCAATATGAATTTTTTCCTGGATGGTGCATTTGAGTATGGATACGATGATTTTGCGCGTGAGAGACTCTGAGGGAGATAGAGATCTGTTTTCCTCCATGAGATCTAAGGCCTAGATGGCAGCGTGGCAGCGTGCTTCGCGGAGGGGGGTGGGGATGCGCGAGTGCGCCCAATTTTTGAGGCGGGAACATGATTTTTTGAGCGCGGCGACAAGGGAAGCGACAGCGTTGGAGGGTGGTGAGGGCAGAGAGGCCCAAATTTGGTTAATGATGTCACCGCAGGGCCATGAAGTGGCCCAGCCCGGTTCAAATTTGAAAAAGTTGGAACGTGGGATGGTGGTGGTGACATGGATGAGGAGTGGGACGTGATCGGACGTGAAGCATGTGTAAGAGGACAAGGAGGTGTTAGGGAAGGCATCTGCCCATGCTAGATTAAAGAAGACCCGATCTAGGCGCTCTAAAGTGGGAGTAGCTCGATTATTCGACCAGGTGAACCTGCGATCGAGTAGGGGTAATTCGACGAGGGCTAGATCATCCAAGGTTTGGTTAAAGGCAGTGGCTTCAGCATGGTGGAATGCAAGGTTGTTTTTCTCATACGGGAAGCGGATGAGGTTAAAGTCCCCAGCAATAATCTAGGGGGTGTTGTCAGGTTGCGAGATGGATGAGAGCTCTCTTAAAAAAGCTTGCTTGAGTGATCGTGATGATGGAGCGTAGATGTTTGTGATAGCAATGGGTTGGGCGCAGGTAGCTGTGCGTAGGAGTAGGGTAGAAGAGAAGGTTAGGTGTGAATAAGAGACGACTTGGAAGAAGGTGGAGTTGAGGGCAGAGATGGTGCCACCAGCGGATCCGACGGCTAGCAGCGAGAAGGCTTGACCCAGCGTGCGTGGCAGAAAAGGTTTTAGTTTACATGCAGGGAGGTCGTCAAGTTTTGATTCTTGCAAGAGGGTTACGTGTGGTTTAGTCGTCATTAGTTCGGAGAGGACGTCTGTGCATTTATCAGCATCGCAAAGGCCACGTACATTCCAGGAGCAAATTAAAAAGGTGTCATTACTCATAAGGTTTGTTAATGCACCAAATAACAAGGGCGGGGTACAGCAAGCATACAATTACAAAAGTTACGCGCGGGGTCCGAAGTGGCAGTGGTACAAGCAACAATGTTTTCAACAACCAAAAGTACAAGTAGATGGCAGCAACGATCGGTGAAGCTAATGGTGGCGGAGACAGGCAAGAACGCGCCACCGGGCCAAGGTCGCAGAAGGTGCAGTTCATGGAGCCTCGTCGTCACCAGAGGCAGAGGCCTCGGATCCAAGGATGGCGTCCACCTAGCCGTCGTCGGTGCCGCAGAGAAGCGCAATGGCAGCGAGGTCTTTGGCGGTTGCCGGGGGGGCGTCAGACTGATGGAGACGGGCTTCCTGGATAGCGCGGTCAATGGTCGTGCCAACATCCGAGGCGGAGAGGCGTGCCGCCTTGGCCTTGACGGCCCTGGTGAGCATGGGGGAGTACTTGGCCTCCTTGTCGGCCAGCCGCGCGCTCCGCCGCAGCTTGTCCTTGGAGACGGACTAGTCGCGAGCAGTTTTGCAGTGCTCCCTGCGAATGGTACACTCGTGAGTGTCCAGATCCTGCAGGGGGAGAGCTGCATCCATGGCGGTCTCAGTCAGTGACAGAGCAGCAGGGGGCAAAAGATTGTGTTGATTGAGCAGGGGAGGGGTAGGGGGATTACCAGCATCACATGAAGACTCGCCAGCCGAGAACGTGAAGGTGGTGGGGCCCGCAGAAGCACTTGCAGGTGGGATAACCGCGGCGAATGCTGACGAGCTAGATGGCATCAGCGGGCCCACAAGAAGCGGTGCGGCAGCCGACCCAGCGCAAGGGCTGGGAGGCACGACAGAGCCCACCTGAGGCGTCGGGCGGGTGACAGGTGGGGTAGGTTCAGCAAGGGGGGTTGCATGCACCGCGTCCAGCGAATCGGAGGAAACGCCATGCAGGAGCGGGGCATGCATGTCCTCCGAGGCAGCAGAGCTGTCGTCGGAAATGATGAGAGGCTGTCGCATGGTAACAGGGGGAGGGAAAGGTGAGGCCAGAGTTGATCCCCGTGATGCAGAGCCAGGTGAAATGATGGTTGCACGAGGGCGACCAGCCTAGAGCCATCGTAGGTAGTATCGGTCCGCCACCCCGCACAAACCGCAGAGACGACGGGGGCGAGGTGAGCAGGGGAGAGAGGACGTGGTGAGGCGCGCTATGAGAGTGGTGCAGAATCTCTGTCAGAAGATCCACTCCCAAAGGGGGTGGCTCCATCACCGTGGTGCCAACGAGAAACCTCGACAACTTTGGCGATTTTGATTTCGTTGATGGGTGTAAGCTGGATGATGATGCCAGGGGGAGCTAGTTTGCCAGATTGGAGGAGCAAAGGGCGTGGACCGAGGTGTAGTCGATGCCATGGAGACAAAAGTCATCGACGACACATACATCCCCCAGGAAGGCCAGGGCGAAGCGTATGCCATCCTCGTGCCATAGTTCGTGAGGAAATTCAGAGACCTTGGCCTCAGCGAGGTCAGTGAAGATAGCGATAGAACGGTCGACATGCTCGACCGGCTCAATGGTGACTACGTTGCCCTCGAACTCAATAGGACTGTGGATGACCACATCATTACGTGCAGCGGGTGTGTGGAAAGTGAGGCGGGCGATCCCCCGCCATGAGCCGTCCATGATGAAGGAGGGGTTGCCGCAAGTGTGTTGGATGGCTCGGCGGATGAGAGGGGTGGGGTTGGGGTCAGGGTTCTGGAGGTGTGCGAAGGTAAAGTGGCGAGGGCAGTGGACTAGGCAAGGTGGGGCAGCGACTAAGGGCATGTCCCCGAAGGGCGGCAGCATACCAGCTTCATGGGACGACCGTGGCGGCTCGTCCTCGGTGTTGGTGTCAGAAACGTGAGAAGGGGACCTAGTGTATTGGGAGGCGAGGAAGACGTCGGAGAGACGCACTTGCAGTTCATGGGTGTCGAACGGGGACATGTGCGAGTGCAGGCTGCCTGGTGAGGGTGATGTGGGTGTGGGCGGAGGTGCAGAGGTGCGAGGCGGCGGGGGAGGAAGGAGAGCCCCGTTGGAATTGACCAGAGTGCCGTTGAGGATGAAGGGCGAGGGGACGCGGAGCGCGGTGAAAGGCTCCGAGAGGATGACGGGGACGTCTCCGATCATGAATGTGCGCGAGGCGCAGGCTGTCGTCAAGGAAGAGCCGGCGGAGTCCATGCTGCGTGTGCAAAACACGGGGTTAGGATGAGATGAGAAAGAGTCGGGAAGAGGTGGGAAGAAGGGCCAGATTCGTCTATACCTGCAGTCCCAGCTGCGGTGGCTGCACCGCCAGCAGCGAGCACAGCGGACGGGGTCGCGGCAAGTCTCTACGCAATGGTCAAGGGCGAGGCACCAGAAGCAGCGACGCTTTTTATGTTTGGGAGAAGGAGATCGAGAGCGTGGATGAGTGGGGCGGAGGCGCTGAGGGGTTAAATAGGTGAGGTGAGGATGAGGATGGCTGCGGTCGAGAGGGGAGGAGAGGAGAGCATCTTTGTAGGAGGGTGTCGTGTTGCTGTTGGAGCGTGTGGGTGGCAAGGCCGCCGTCAGGGCGGCCGGGTCCATTGCGTGTGTCAGAGGGCGAGGGGGCGACGAGCTGGGACGTGGTGACCGAGCGGCCGGTGTAGGCTGTAGAGAGGGATTAGGTGTGATGATGAAGCCTAGATGCTGATCAGAGGCATCGTGGATGAGGTGCATCGACGGGCCGGCGTGTGCTCTCTCCAGCTTGTCGGTTCCCAAGGCAAGATTCTCCGTTACTGTGGTTGATGGGGTTGCGCGTGAGGGGACAGAGGGCGGCACAACGGGGTCCGGATTAGATGCGGGGCGGGCAAGCGCGCCGTCCAAAAATGGCACAGACAGATAGACCGAGTGGGGTTCCTGGGGGCGCGCGACAACTCCGGTCGCGTGCGGCGACTCCGGCACAGCGTACGGGTCTTTTGCAAGATTTGGTGTCTCAGAGAGCGCCGCACGATCATCATTATGCATGGGGCGGGTCCCAGGCGCATGCAGGGCAGGGCGAACGTGCGGCGAGCGTGCGACAGCCGGGGGCCTGTTGTAGCGCGTGGGCTTGAGAAAGCTGGTGAGCAAAAGGGCCAAGAATGGACTCCGATCGAGGGGGCAGAGTAGGGTATGCGAACTTTGTGTAATCATGAAGGAAACGAATGCAGTGGGCAACGGCCGTTTCGAGTTGGTCAAATAAAAAGAAACAAAACCCTTCAAAATCAAGGGACCCATGCTTGAGAATTTGAATTTTGGTTGAGTGAGAGAAGATGCCAGATTTGTAAATATGCTCATGAACTTTGACTGCTAGGAAATCTTGTTTGACCGAAAAACAGTGGCTTAGGGCTGACTCAACTAACACTTCATTAGGTCTAACAGAGATTTCTACCTCTTTTAGCACTGCGTTGGTTTTTCTCGAAGAGAAAGGGATGATGCAGCAAAGTAGTGTAAGTATTTCCCTCAGTTTTTGAGAACCAAGGTATCAATCCAGTAGGAGGCTACGCGCGAGTCCCTCGCACCTGCACAAAACAAATAAATCCTCGAACCAACGCAAATAGGGGTTGTCAATCCCTATAGGGCCACTTACGAGAGTGAGATCTGGTAGATATGATAAGATAATTTTTTTGGTATTTTTATGATAAATATGCAAAGTAAAATAAAGGCAAAGTAAATAACTAAGTAGTAGGAGATTGATATGATAAAGATAGACCTGGGGGTCATAGGTTTCACTAGTGGCTTCTCTCGAGAGCATAAGTATTCTACGGTGGGTGAACAAATTACTGTTGATCAATTGACAGAATTGAGCATAGTTATGAGAATATCTGGGTATGATCATGTATATAGGCATCACGTCCGAGACAAGTAGACCGACTCCTGCCTACATCTACTACTATTACTCCACTCATCGACCGCTATCCAGCATGCATCTAGAGTATTAAGTTAAAAACAGAGTAACGCCTTAAGCAAGATGACATGATGTAGAGGGATGGACTCATGCAATATGAAGAAAACCCCGTCTTGTTATCCTCGATGGCAACAATACAATACGTGCCTTGCTGCCCTTACTGTCACCGGGAAAGGACACCGCAAGATTGAACCCAAAGCTAAGCACTTCTCCCATTGCAAGAAAGATCAATCTAGTAGGCCAAACCAAACTGATAATTTGAAGATACTTGCAAAGATAACCAATCATACATAAAAGAATTTAGAGAAGATTCAAATATTATTCATAGATAGACTTTATCATAAACCCACAATTCATCGGTCTCAACAAACACACCGCAAAAAGAAGATTACATCGAATAGATCTCCACAAGAGAGGGGGAGAACATTGTACTGAGATCCAAAATGAGAGAAGAAGCAATCTAGTTACTAACTATGGACCCGTAGGTCTGAAGTAAACTACTCACACTTCATCGGAGAGGCTATGGTGTTGATGTAGAAGCCCTCCATGATCGATGCCCCCTCCGGCGGAGGTCCGGAACAGGCCCCAAGATGGGATCTCATGGATACAGAAAGTTGCGGCGGTGGAATTAGGTTTTTGGCTCTGTATCTGATCGTTTGGGGGTACGTGGGTATATATAGGAGGAAGAAGTACGTCGGTGGAGCAACAGGGGGCCCACGAGAGTGGGGGCGCGCCTGGTAGGGTAGGGCGTGCCCCCCTACCTCGTGGCCTCCTGTTACGTGCTTTGACGTAGGGTCCAAGTCTCCTGAGTTGTATTTGATGAGAAAATCATGTTCTCGAAGGTTTCATTCCGTTTGGACTCCGTTTGATATTACTTTTCTTCAAAACCCTAAAACAGGCAAAAAAACAGCAATTCTGGGTTGGGCCTCCGGTTAATAGGTTAGTCCGAAAAATAATATAAAAGTGGGTAATAAAGCCCAATAATGTCCAAAACAGTAGATAACATAGCATGGAGCAATCAAAAATTATAGATACGTTGGAGACGTATCAAGCATCCCCAAGCTAGATTCCTACTCGTCCTCGAGTAGGTAAATGATAAAAATAGAATTTTTGATGCGGAGTGCTACTTGGCATAATTTTAATGTAATTCTTCTTAATTGTGGTATGAATATTCAGATCTGAAAGATTCAAGACAAAAGTTCATATTGACATAGAAAATAATAATACTTCATGCATAGTAACAAAGCAATTATGTCTTCTCAAAATAACATGGCTAAAGAAAGTTATCCGTACAAAATCATATATTCTGGCTATGCTCTATCTTCACCACACAAAATATTTAAATCATGCACAACCCCGATGACAAGCCAAGCAATTGTTTCATACTATTGACATTCTCAAAACTTTTTCAATCTTCACGCAATACATGAGCGTGAGCCATGGATATAGCACTATAGGTGGAATAAGTGGTGGTTTTGGAGAAGATAAAAAGGAGAAGATAGTCTCACATCAACTAGGCGTATCAACGGGCTATGGAGATGTCCATCAATAGATATCAATGTGAGTGAGTAGGGATTGCCATGCAACGGATGCACTAGAGCTATAAGTATATGAAAGCTCAAAAGGAAACTAAGTGGGTGTGCATCCAACTTTCTTGCTCATGAAGACCTATGGCAATTTGAGGAAGCCCATCATTGAAATATACAAGCCAAGTTCTATAATGAAAGATTTCCACTAGTATATGAAAGTGATAACATGAGAGACTCTCTACTATGAAGATCATGGTGCTACTTTGAAGCACAAGTGTGGTAAAAGGATAGTAATAACATTGTCCCTTCTCTCTTTTTCTCTCATTTTTTATTTTTTTATTTGGGCCTTTTCTCTTTTTTATGGCCTCTTTTCTTTCTCTTTTTTTTGGGCTTCTTTGGCCTCTTTTATTTATTTTTTGTCCGGAGTCTCATCCCGACTTGTGGGGGAATCATAGTCTCCATCATCCTTTCCTCACTTGGGACAATGCTCTAATAATGATGATCATCACACTTTTATTTTTCTTACAACTCAAAAATTACAACTCGATACTTAGAACAAAATATGACTCTATATGAATGCCTCCGGCGGTGTACTGGGATATGCAATATGGCAATGATGGAGTGTGTCATAATAAACGGAACGGTGGAAAGTTGCATGGCAATATATCTCGGAATGGCTATGGAAATGCCATAATAGGTAGATATGGTGGCTGTTTTGAGGAAGGTATATGGTGGGTGTATGATACTGGCAAAAGGTGCGTGGTATTAGAGAGGCTAGCAAAGGTGGAAGGGTGAGAGTGTGTATAATCCATGGACTCAACATTAGTCATAAAGAACTCATATACTTATTGCAAAAATCTACAAGTTATCAAAGCAAAGTATTACGCGCATGCTCCTAGGGGATAGATTGGTAGGAAAAGACCATCGCTCGTCCCCGACCGCCACTCATAAGGAAGACAATCAATAAATAAATCATGCTCCGACTTCATCACATAACGGTTCACCATACGTGCATGCTACGGGAATCACAAGCTTCAACACAAGTATTTCTCAAATTCACAACTACTCAACTAGCATGACTTTAATATCACCATCTCCATATCTCAAAACAATTATCAAGTATCAAACTTATCATAATATTCAACACGCTCATAAGAGAGTTTTATTATTGATCTTGCATACCAAGCATATTGGGATTTTAAGCAAATTACCATGTTATTAAGACTCTCAAAATAATCTAAGTGAAGCATGAGAGATCACTAGTTTCTATAAAACAAATCCACCACCGTGCTCTAAAAGATATAAGTGAAGCACTAGAGCAAAATTATATAACTCAAAAGATATAAGCGAAGCACATAGAGTATTCTAACAAATTCCAAATCATGTATGGTTCTCTCAAAAGGTGTGTACAGCAAGTATGATTGCGGTAAACTAACAAGCAAAGACTCAAATCATACAAGACGCTCCAAGCAAAACACATATCATGTGGTAAATAAAAATATAGCTCCAAGTAAAGTTACCGATAGAAGTAGACGAAAGAGGGGATGCCTTCCGGGGCATCCCCAAGCTTTGGCTTTTAGGTGTCCTTAGATTATCTTGGGGTGCCATGGGCATCCCCAAGCTTAGGCTCTTGCCACTCCTTGTTCCATAATCCATCAAATCTTTACCCAAAACTTGAAAACTTCACAACACAAAACTTAAAGTAGAAAATCTCGTGAGCTCCGTTAGCGAAAGAAAATAAAAGACCACTTGAAGGTACTGTAATGAACTCATTATTTATTTATATGGGTGTTATACCTACTGTATTCCAACTTCTCTATGGTTTATAAACTATTTTACTAGCCATAGATTCATCAAAATAAGCAAACAACACACGAAAAACAGAATCTGTCAAAAACAGAACAGTCTGTAGTAATCTGTAGCTAGCGCAAGATCTGGAACCCCAAAAATTCTAAAATAAATTTATGGACGTGAGTAATTTATCTATTAATAATCTTCAAAAGTAATTAACTAAATAGCACTTTCCAAATAAAAATGACAGCAGTTCTCGTGAGCGCTAAAGTTTCTGTTTTTTACAGCAAGTTCAACAAGACTTTCCCCAAGTCTTCCCAACGGTTCTACTTGCACAAACACTAATTAAACACAAAAAACACAACCAAAACAGAGTCTAGATAATTTATTTATTACTAAACACGAGCAAAAAGCAAGGAATAAAAATAAAATTGGGTTGCCTCCCAACAAGCGCTATCGTTTAACGCCCCTAGCTAGGCATAACAAGCAAGAATAGATCTAGGTATTGCCATCTTTGGTAGGCAATCCATAAGTGGCTCTCATAATAGATTCATAAGGTAATTTAATTTTCTTTCTAGGAAAGTGTTCCATGCCTTTCCTTAATGGAAATTGGAATCTAATATTTCCTTCCTTCATATCAATAATCGCAACAATCATTCTAAGGAAATGCCTACCAAGAATAATAGGACATGAAGGATTTCAATCTATGTCAAGAACGATAAAATCTACGGGCACATAATTCCTATTTGCAACAATAAGAATATCATTAATTCTTCCCATAGGTTTCTTAATAGTGGAATCCGCAAGGTGCAAGTTTAGAGAGCAATCATCAAAATCACGGAAACCTAACAAATCACACAAAGTCTTTGGAATCGTGGAAACACTAGCACCCAAATCACATAAAGCATAGCATTCATGATCTTTAATTTTAATTTTAATTTTAATAGTTGTTTCCCACTCATCATAAAGCTTTATAGGGATAGAAACTTCCAATTCAAGTTTTTCTTCATAAGATTGCATCAAGGCATCAACGATATGTTTAGTAAACGCTTTATTTTGACTATAAGCATGAGGAGAATTTAGCACGGATTGCAACAAGGAAATACAATCAATCAAAGAGCAATTTTCATAGTTAAATTCCTTGAAATCCATAATAGTGGGTTTAGCAACATCTAGGGTTTTAATTTCTTCAATCCCACTTTTATCGAATTTAGCATCAAGATCAAAAGATTCAGAATTCTTGGAACACCTTCTAGGTAAGGGTGGATCATATTCAGTCCCATCATTATAAAGATTCATATTGCAAAACAAAGATTTAATAGGGGACACATCAATAACTTTTAGATCTTCATCATTATTTTCATAGGAACTAGAAGAACACGCTTTTCTAAAGGCATCTTTCTTAGCACGCATCCTAGCAGTTCTTTCTTTGCACTCATCAATGGAAATTCTCATGGCTTTGAGAGACTCATTGATATCATGCTTAGGTGGAATAGATCTAAGTTTCAAAGAATCAACATCAAGAGCAATTCTATCAACGTTCCTAGCCAAATCATAAATCTTAAGCAATTTTTCTTCAATCATAGCATTAAAATTCTTTTGCGAAGTAATAAATTCTTTAATATTAGAATCAAAATCAAAGGGCGTCTTATTATAATTTCCATAAGAATTGTTGTACAATTACCATAATTATTAGAGGGATTACTAGGATAAGGCCTAGGATTGAAATTTCCTCTATACGCGTTATTACCAAAATTGTTCCTACCAACAAAATTCACATCCATAGATTCATTATCATTCTCAATCAAAGTAGACAAGGGAATATCATTAGGATCAGAAGAAACACTCTTATTAGCAAATAATTTCATAAGTTCATCCATCTTTTCACTCAAAACATTAATTTCTTCTATCGCATGCACCTTTTTATTAGTAGATATTTCAGTATGTCATTGAGAATAATTAACCATAATATTATCTAGGAGTTTAGTAGCTTCTCCTAAAGTGATTTCCATAAAAGTGCCTCCCACGGCCGAATCTAAAAGATTTCTAGAAGCAAAATTCAATCCGGCATAAAAGTTTTGTATAATCATCCACAAATTTAAACCATGAGTAGGGCAATTACGTATCATTAATTTCATTCTCTCCCAAGCTTGTGCAACATGTTCATGATCAAGTTGCTTAAAATTCATAATATCGTTTCTAAGAGAGATGATCTTAGCGGGAGGAAAATACTTAGAGATAAAAGCATCTTTGCACTTATTCCATGAATCAATACTATTTTTAGGCAAAGACGAAAACCAAGCTTTAGCACGATCTCTAAGCGAAAAAGGAAATAGCTTCAATTTAACAATATCATTATCCACATCTTTCTTCTTTTGCATGTCACACAAATCAACGAAGCTATTTAGATGGGTAGCGGCATCTTCACTAGGAAGGCCGGAGAACGGATCTTTCATAACAAGATTCAGCAAAGCAGCATTAATTTCACAAGATTCAGCATCGGTAAGAGGAGCAATCGGAGTGCTAATAAAATCATTGTTGTTGGTATTGGTGAAGTCACACAATTTAGTATTATCTTGAGCCATCGTGACAAGCAAGCAAACTAACACACAAGCAAACAAAAAGCAAGCGGGCAAAAAGAGGCAAATAGAGAAGGAGAGGGAGGATAGAGAGAGAGGGGGCGAATAAAACGGCAAGGGTGAAGTGGGGGGAGGAAAAAGAGAGGCAAATAGCAAATAATGTAATGCGGGAGATAAGGGTATGTGATGGGTACTTGGTATGTTGACTTTTGCGTAGACCTCCCCGGCAACGGCGCCAGAAATCCTTCTTGCTACCTCTTTTAGCACTGCGTTGGTTTTCCCCGAAGAGGAAGGGATGATGCAGCAAAGTAGCGTAAGTATTTCCCTCAGTTTTTGAGAACCAAGGTATCAATCCAGTAGGAGGCTACGCGTGAGTCCCTCGCACCTGCACAAAACAAATAAATCCTCGCAACCAACGCAAATAGGGGTTGTCAATCCCTATAGGGCCACTTACGAGAGTGAGATCTGATAGATATGATAAGATAAGATAATATTTTTGATATTTTTATGATAAAGATGCAAAGTAAAATAAAGGCAAAGTAAATAACTAAGTAGTAGGAGATTGATATGATAAAGATAGACCCCGGGGCCATAGGTTTCACTAGTGGCTTCTCTCGAGAGCATAAGTATTCTATGGTGGGTGAACAAATTATTGTTGATCAATTGACAGAATTGAGCATAGTTATGAGAATATCTAGGTATGATCATGTATATAGGCATCACGTCCGAGACAAGTAGACCGACTCTTGCCTGCATCTACTACTATTACTCCACTCATCGACCGCTATCCAGCATGCATCTAGAGTATTAAGTTAAAAATAGAGTAACGCCTTAAGCAAGATGACATGATGTAGAGGGATGGACTCATGCAATATGAAGAAAACCCCATCTTGTTATCCTCGATGGCAAAAATACAATACGTGCCTTGCTGCCCTTACTGTCACCGAGAAAGGACACCGCAAGATTGAACCCAAAGCTAAGCACTTCTCCCATTGTAAGAAAGATCAATCTAGTAGGCCAAACCAAACTGATAATTCGAAGAGACTTGCAAAGATAACCAATCATACATAAACGAATTTAGAGAAGATTCAAATATTATTCATAGATAGACTTGATCATAAACCCACAATTCATCGGTCTCAATAAACACACCGCAAAAAGAAGATTACATCTAATAGATCTCCACAAGAGAGGGGGAGAACATTGTATTGAGATCCAAAAAGAGAGAAGAAGCCATCTAGCTACTAACTATGGACCCGTAGGTCTGAAGTAAACTACTCACACTTCATCGAAGAGGCTATGGTGTTGATGTAGAAGCCCTCCGTGATCGATGCCCCCTCCGGCGGAGCTCCGGAACAGGCTCCAAGATGGGATCTCATGGATACAGAAAGTTGCGGTGGTGGAATTAGGTTTTTGGCTCCGTATCTGATCGTTTGGAGGTACGTGGGTATATATAGGAGGAAGAAGTACGTCGGTGGAGCAACAGGGGACCCACGAGGGTGGGGGGCGCGCCTGGTAGGGTAGGGCGCGCCCCCCTACCTCGTGGCCTCCTGTTACGTGCCTTGACGTAGGGTCCAAGTCTCCTGAGTTGTATTCGATGAGAAAATCACGTTCCCGAAGGTTTCATTCCGTTTGGACTCCGTTTGATATTCCTTTTCTTCGAAACCCTAAAACAGGCAAAAAACAACAATTCTGGGCTGGGCCTCCGGTTAATAGGTTAGTCCCGAAAATAATATAAAAGTGAATAATGAAGCCCAATAATGTGCAAAACAGTAGATAATATAGCATGGAGCAATCAAAAATTATAGATAAGTTGGAGACGTATCAGAGATCGGCAAGAAAGTAACCCAGAACAGGTATGTATGTTGGGTGTAGTGCACGTGAGGTGTAAGCTGGAAGAAGCGATTAACATTAAGCATACGATAAAAGAAGGTAATACCAGGCCATTGTCGACACTCCTTGGGTGGATTAAGAGTTGTGGACGCAGGTGGCAGCAGTGCAGGATCGGCCGCCGGCGGCGAGGAAGAAGCGGTTCTAGCAGACGATGGCAGTGGCAAGTGAGGAGGCAAGCAGCAGGTGGCACCCTGAGGCAGAGGCCATGGGAAGCGGATCAACATGCCCAGCTTCCTGAAGTCGTCCATGGAAGCGATGAGCGAGGCAACGTCAGGTGACGCAACAGTGAAGGAGAAACATGAGTCTCCATCATCCGTGACGTTGAAGAGGTGGTGGATGCCGCCAAAGAGGCAGGCAAGGATGAGGATCATCAAGAAGGCATCTAGGTCAAAAGGGAACTGGATGACACGCGCATACATGCGGCATCCATGCAGCTGTGTGCTTGAGAGAATGGAGACCGGCGAGCGGCATTGTGCCCATGCGACCCATTTGAAGTGGTCACCCAGGTCGTCTGGGATTTGGAGAAGCTGAGCAAGAGTCATGCATGTTGCCGTAGAGCGAGGAGGGGGCGGGAGCGGTGGCAAGGTCCTAGCGAAGGAGAAGGAGTAGTTGCGGAAGCGGAGCGGATCTTGGGCAAGGATGATCTCAGCTACGCGCAGAAGCAACATGGAAGCGGAAGATTAGGGGGAGCATTGCGCGACGAAGAAATGGGCAGCAGATCCACCCAGAACGGCCTGGAGCAGAGCAGCCACGACTATGGCGTTGAGGTGGCGGTTGGAGTAGCTGAAGGTGATGTAGAGCGGCGAGGCGAGGTGGAGTGCCGGGGTGGTGATGTCGAGGCGGAGGTAGTAGCAGCAATCGTCTTCAAACTCCACACCCATGGCATTGCCACAGCCCAGGAAGTATCAGAGCGTGACCTGCCCGGCCTTGACATACGCCAGATCAAAAAACGGCGAAGGTGGAGGAGCGACAGTTGGGAGCAGCTCGTTGAGGGGGTTGGTGGAGAGGGCTAGACCCAGTGCATGGGTGGCCGGCGAGGATGGTGGAGCGGGAGCGGGAGAAGCCATCATCTAAACATTTTGATTAGTTTGATCCGGTCGTTTCCGGGTCTTGTCCACCTATGCGCTTGGGAGCGCATGAGACGTGCCTGCCGGGACAAAGGCGCGGAAGAAGAAGTCGCTGCCGGCCGTCCACCACACTTGGCCGGAGCCGGACAAAGGTCAGCCCAGTCAAGCCGATGTAGAATGATAATGTTTTTGATCGGCCAATTTAGCAATGCTATGGACAACTAGTCCGAGAGCAACTAATCAGCAAATACTTCTTCAGGAGCCCCCCAAGGGTCATTTGGACGGATTGGGAGTGTGTCATTTGGCGCGCTCTCAGCCGCCATCCCGTGTCGTGTGCTGGGTGCTCCCCTCGGATTGTTGTAATTTTTCTGTAAACGTTTTCATCTTTTAATGATCCGCGAGAAGCACAAAAAAATACATGTTTTTTTCTTCCATAAAAGACACAAATTTGCTTTCGATCAAGGCACGGACTTACTTTCGTAAGAGGCAGATCTGTGCCTCTTGGAAAAAATTAACGTGTTCTCTTTTTTTTCCGCAAGAGGCACAACTGAGCCTCTTCGTAAAGGAAAAAAAAGGTCCCAGCTCGATTTTTGTCCGTTTTTCCTTCTTAAAAGCAGTTCATCAAAACCTACCGACATGAGATCCAATTTAAAAGATTTGAACATGAGGAATACAACGGTGAAAACAGTTCAAAATTTGAACGCATGGTTTAAGAGATAAAACGTTTTAAATAAATGAATCTTCGAGAAAAATGAAAACTCCCGGATTGCGACAACCGACAAGTGGCGCACATTCACTTCGTCACTTGTCGCAACCTGAGAAGATGGAAGTGACCTTTAAAAAGAGTGCTTTTTAATTAAAATGCTGATTTAGACCTAGTCCACATGCGCGAGAGCTATATCTCACTTGTGGCGAGTTGGAAGCAGGTCCAGCTCAAGAAAAAGAAAAGAAAAGCAGGTCGCACTGAAGGATTTCCTACGCAACTCGGGAGTTTTCCTTTTTTTTCATAGATTCTTTTCCCGTTGCTTAGCTGGTTTTCTGTTTGCTTCGTTATCTTTCCTTTTTGTATTCTTTTATTATATATTTTTTACTGGTTTCCTTCTGTTTTTTTTCTTATTTAAATTTCTTTTTTCACCGGTTTTATTGGGTATTATTTTTTTCTTCATTACACTTTAGTTTCCTTTGTTTCTTTTTTGTTTTTTTCGATTTCCTTTGGTTTTCATCACTTTTTCTATTTTATATCGGTTTTTATTGGTTTTCTCCGTTTAACCCATGTTTACTTTTTTCGGTGCACAATATTCGTTTCTAAGTCTACATGTAAAACATTTTTTTTGATACACATTGAGTATTTTCCAAATACATGATGTATATTTTTCTTTCAATACATGTTCGAACCCATAGTGAATAGAAAATACACGTTGAAACATTATTTTAAACTATGCACGCATTTTGCAACATTTGTATAAACATTTTTTTTGGAAATGCGGGAACAGTTTTTTATAGTACACAAAACGTTTTGTACATTGTATACATACTTTTACTTAAAAAAAATTTAAACATAGAAACGTTTTTTTAATGTCATGAACATTTGTTTTTGAAAGCTATCAGTATTTTTTAATTGCACTATTACTCTTTTATACTGTGTTAAGATTTTCCGAATTTATGGTTTCATTTTTAATTAAATCTATTATTTTCGTATAATATTTAAAAATAGAGAAAGAAGAATTTAAAAACTGAAATTAGCATGAGGTCAGTGCAACAACCCATGTTCCTACTGGGCCAGGCCACCAGCAGCTCTATGTAGAGTTTTCACGGGCGAGGTAGGTGTCGGAGTTGCTGTAAGCGAGACATAGGCGCACCTGTCCACGGGTAACCCTTCGGTGGGCTTTAGAGCGGGCTAACGCAGGAGCGCTCCGGCCGCTACGTGGGGCACCTCCAGCGCTACCATGTGTCATTGGTTGGGCACATCCCTCAGGAGGATGTTTTTTTTTTTAGGGGTTTTTGTTATTAATTTTGGGTTTTTTCTTTGTTTTTCCTTTTTTTAGGTTTTCCTTTTTTTCTTCTTTTCCTCATTGCTTTTCCATGTTCTTTTTCGCGTGAAGCACAAGAAACACAGTTGTGTTCATGGTCAAGCACAAACTTGTTTATGTGCTTCCCTAAAAAGTGAAAGCATATTTCTGCTTCCCCCGAATATTGAAAGCAAATTTGTGCCCCCCCCACCCGCCACCCCCTAAAAAAAGTAGTGAAGCACAACTGTATTGTTCTATTTTTTTATTTCCTATTTTTTTCATTTCTGATTTTTTTTTGTATTTGATCTTTTTGTTTCCACTTATTTCATTAAAAAAGTTTGTCTAAAACTTTAACATAAGATATAATTTTGAAGATCTCGATGCATGAAACACAATGGTGAGAATGGTTTGTGACATGGACACATGGTTCAAGAGATAAAACATTGTGAAAAAAATCATCTATGGTAAATGCACATACGCACCATTTCTAAACAAATTTTGAAGTAGTGAACATTTTGTTTCAAATCATGAACATTATTTAAATTTCAAGAAAAGATATGTAAATAAAATAAGACACTAGAAATACAAAAATACAAATAAAAAACCTAAAAGAAAAGCGAAAACCAGTAAAAACAACAGAAAAGAAATCGATTCATAAACTTCCTAAAAGGTTCCCAAAATTGGTCAAGACCTTCTAGAAGGTTCCCAAAATTGGGTATTGTTGTCACTTGTGCTACTCTAGCTAAAATGGGTCGACCCATTTACTCGGTTGCTTCCTGAAATAGACTATTTCGTCTCGCATTATATATAAAGCAACAACAAAAAAGTACACAGGCAAATGATACAATATGGTGAGGAGACCCCCTTATAAGCAGATCAAGAGATAAAGAAGAACCTAGAACAAGGCTAACACCGCTGTCGGGTCTAAACAACAGACTAGAGTTTTCATCCGGAGCCCTAGCACAAGGACGAGACCCATGACAATGTCTTCAAGAAACGAGCGGTACCCACGAGCGTCGCCGTCGCTAGAAACACAAAGCTTTTGCTTGGAAACTCGCCTGCACCACGAGAGGGGCCGCAGTCACAACCTAGTGAGGGTCAGCCCATCCACACCATATATGGGCACTGCCAGAGCAGACGAGAGTATCCTGCCACTACACCCCTTGCCGCCCACATGCCCAAGAGGTGAAGCCACCACCGCAACCACGAAGCATGTCGGAAAGCCAACCATGGAGCCCGCCATCCAGGACCGCAACCCTAGCACCCATGACCCTAGGTATCTCTAGCCATCCACATCATGACCAACTAACCATGGTAGTAGAAGCGAAAAGCCCCTCCTTTCACTCCTAGCCTGACATCAGCCACCGGCGGTTGGTACCCCCATTGTAGGAAGCGCCCACACCCGTGTCCCTAGCCGATCCCGGTGGACAAGTGAGGATACATCCAGAATGACTACCTACAGCCACAGCCAAGCGCGCTTGAGCGTGCCAAATTTGTGGTCCTCGACGTCGATCAGCCTGATGACACAGGAGCAACCGAAGAGCGCATGTTGAACCGACGCCACAGACAGGAAGCACTCAAGTGGACCATAACACCATGGCTTGCACCAACATGGACCAAGTCAACCCCCCAAACCCCCCCTCCCGCCACCCCTACACTGACGGCATAGCATGTGGAAGCCAATACCAACAACCAACGGGCCCCAACTCGACATTGCCGAAGATGGCCAAGGATCAGGTAGCGCCACCCGCCAACTGCGAGATGATGCCACCAGGAGGAGCAAAGACTGCCTCATCAGATCTGACCCTTCAGTTCCAGACAAGGATGGCCGAGGTAGTCGACAACTCCGGCCGCCGAGGCAGCCACAATGGACCAGCCCTGCCATCCAACGGCACCCAACATGGCACCACCTTCAGGCCATGCCAAGCTCCGCCAAACAACCACCGACCCTTCCTCCACACGCCTGCAGTCAGGGGAGGCAGCCAGCTGGGGGCATGCACACACCTCAGCACCGCCATGCGCACGTGCCCGACACCACCAAATATCCACCATGCCGCTGCAGACCACCTCCTAGCAGAGAGCTGACGCCCCTAGCCAATCCCATGCCACATGCCAGCCTCCAGGTGCTGAGTCCCGCCAGAGCTGACCGGAGGATCGACCCTCATGCAACTGACCACGAACCGCTCTACCAATACCTCCATGGCATGCCCCTCCACGTCGCCGCCACCACCCATCAGCCACATGACTCATGCCGCCTTGAAGCCATCGCCAGAAGCCGACCGACGCTCCGCCATGGCCTAGATCTTGGCCGTGCCTCTGGGCGCCAGAAGACTCCGCTCCACCGCCATCGATCGTCCCGAGGCAATAGAGAGAGGGAGAAGGGGACGACAACCCCGACGGCTAGGGTTGGTGCTCCACCTGAGTCAAGCGAGCGGGAGCGGAATTTTCTTTCATAGGGATTAAAGCCTCGCCACGACCCACGAATCGTAGTAAATAGCATAAAACTACCACTATTCGGGTTAGGGTTCCAAAAAACAACCAAAAATTTGTTTGTCGCTGATACCTACCGTTTTGTGATTTGCTGTTTCAAAAAACCAAAATGACCATGCAATTTAGAATTGATCCGGTTATCACAGGTCGGGCCCGCCCCTAAACAAAACATTTGTTTGACCTTTTGTTGACACGTCAGGCCCGCATGTCAATCATGGAGCAAATAATCAAAGCGACATGTTTCGAAGAAATAATTCAAAGCCACCCAGAGGGGAGAGGAAGAACAGGCCGAGGGGGAAGAAGGGCTGCTCCCTTCGCTGTCGGCGATCTCCGGGTCTCAACCCTGGCCGCTCCTTCGGCCCACCTCCTTCTTAGCCTACCTTTCTACGCCCGCCGCCAGGACCTGTGGCTGCCTCGTGCTGCGCTCGGCCACGTGCGGACAAAGCAGCCAACGCGACTCCCATTGGCACGAGGCAGTGGCCCCAAGTGGCGACCCCTGGCGGGCGGTGATTCCAGGCGGAGCCCGATGGCAGCGTGGTGGCGGCGACCCTAGGCGGGGCGCCATGGTGGTGCGACGGCGGCAACTCCATTACCGAGATTTAACGTCAGATTGCTTTTTTAAAATGTCTAAGGGGTCGGTTGCTTTCCAAACATGATTGCAAGGATCCAATTGCTTTTTAAAATGTTTGTAAGGACCTGATTTATTTTTTAAAATGTCTATAGGGTTTATTCAGTAAAAAAATCTGTGGAAGAGACACTGACATGTGGCCCCACATGTCAGTTAACCCTCAAACAATCAATTCTCTTACATGCAGCCCCAGTTGTTATAATCACAATCAATTGTAAAGCACTCGACTATTTGGGTTTTTTGAAACAGCTGGCCTCGATACTGGTAGGAACCCTGGCCCGAATTGTAATAGTTTTATGTTATTTACTTCACGAACTGTTGTGGGTTGCACTTTGAGAAGTTGAAGTTAATTGATATATATAATCAAGAATCAACTCGGAGAATTCTTTCGTTTCTTTGTGAGGAATTAACACCAAGAAATTAACTCGATACGGTACTGCTAACATAACCCGTTTTGATCAAATTAACTCCATCTGAGAGAAACTCCAACGCAATTAAGCTCTTGTCGACTGTTAGCCCATGCGCTCCACATATGGGCATCCTTCCACCGTACCCGGCCCCTATATAACACTTGAGCATTTCCCTCGATTCCGACATCACTCCACACGCTATTGTTCACTTCGATCCATAGAGCAACAGAAGCAGAAAGTGTAGCTGACGTTGAGCAAACAGCAATGGCCCCTAAGACCGCGGTCGTCGCCTTCACGCTCATCGCCGCGCAGCTCCTCCTCCTCCTCCTCGCATCCACTCCAACGACCGCGATATCGATCCCTCTGGCTACCACGACCGGTACTACCACCGTGCCTTCAGGATCGGCGACGGGCGTCCCGGCGCTCCCGTTCCCGGGGGAGGACGAGGTGGCCGAGGCCGCGGCTGAATGCTGGAATGCGGTGCTGCAGGCGGAGCGCTGCGCGGTCGACGTCCTCAAGTGGCTCGCGTCCGGGCAGCTCGCCGGCCGCGTGAGCCCGGCGTGCTGCGGCGTGCTCCAGAGGTTCGGCGACAGGTGCCTCCGCGACCTCTTCCCCCACTCTGCGGTCGGCCGACTCTACGCTCCCTTTGTCAGTCACGCGTGCGGTATCCCCAGACGGGCAACGACCCCCAGCGGACGCCCGTGATAGCCGGTCGTGACCTGCCATGTGGCATCTGAAAACTGAGAATAATTCAGGGTCTGTTTGCACTGATATTTCTGTCCTTTTAAAGCAATACCTTTTACATTTTCGAAGAAAAGACGCAATACAATGAGGATATGAAGCCGGCCATACAGTATATATGATTGAGATATCTGTATTTTATTCCTTTGAGAGCCAACATGACATGATTTATAGGGCCTCTTTGTTTGGCAGGATTGCAAAAATGCATAAATAGGAAACATGTATGCTTGGAATGACCTGCCAATTGGATTATTATGAATTTCAGTTTGTTTGATTGTATCACAGGAAGAACTAAGGATTTCTTCCAAGAGGCTGGAGTGAATACAAGAATTCCCATGAAATGTTGTAAAATGAATCCATAGGAGAAATTTCAATAGGATTCAATCCTACGAATCGAACGACCAACGTAGGAAAGATTCTCAAGGATTCTAATCCTTGAGAACTCTTATGAAAATCCTTACCCTTAGTTTTAATCTATTATACCACGCTGCTACCGCGACAGAACCAGCTCATGGACAGAGCGAGCAGGGTGGCACTCCAGGGCAAATAGATTATAATTAGTAAAAACTGATGAAATAAAAATATTTGTATTTTCAAATTAGAACAAAATACAAATTTCTATATTTGTTAATAGCACTAGCAGTGTGTGCTCTCGTAGACCACCCTATTTGTTTTGATCTATACAAAAGTTTTATTTTGCATTCTAATATTAATAATCTAGAATTTATTCTATTTGGGGGGGGGGGGGGGGGGGGCGTATAAATATATTTTACAAAATTTTCATAATAAAGGGTTCCATGAAGCTTGGGAGTAAGAAATCATCACCGATTGACCCTTATATGTAACAAATTAATTCTTCATCCACCACCATTTAAACATATGCGGTCACATGTTTGTCATACAGATATATACTTGCCACCGACCGACAGAGAAAAGTACACCTTCTAGGTCCGAACCACCTCCGATTCAAGGGACCAAAATTATATGCTTGGCGATGGAAAACTTGTAAAATATCAATATAACAGTTCTAGGACAAATAGTTCATAGATATTTTCGAAGAAAAATATAATAGACATGAATGGCAATATATATTTGCAATTCATTTAAATGGCACAAATTAATTTATGAAACTTACGTGCTTGCTTGTTCTTCTCATTTTTCGCTAATATGGGAAATTTGATTAAACCAAAACCAAAAAAGGGACAATGTCCTGAAAAGAAAAGAAAACACTATGTCACACTCTTCATAATATATTTTTTGGATTCGACTAAATTATATTTTTAATGGTCGGTGTTAACATGATATAAAAAATATATTTGATTTTAATATTTAATTCTATATTATGTATTTCTTGATTATTAAAAACTATAGTTAAAACTATATGTTGAATAGATAATGTGTACATAAATAAGTAATAAATTTAGTCTAAACCAAACTTTTGGGTACCGAACTAAGGTTTTTTACTGAGGGGCAAAGGAATTCGCGGCTACCATGGATACCGTGAGATTTTGAATTCGAAATTTTCAAGCATATAATAGATAGGTGTTGAACTCAATGTGGTCACAATTAATTCTCTAGCGCAGTGGTAGCTGAACTTTTGTGTGCCTTGCGTACTCTAATAGGTCACTCACTCACGCAACTTTTCTTCTTCACATTTCTACAATAGCTAATTTTTTGTAAAATTCAATTTTTGTTGGTCGGGATGTCCCGTTACCGATGGGTGGCGAGAATCACGGATACCGCCGGTATCCATTTTTTCCAGTAAGTGCCCAAACCATGGTCTAAACATCTAACATCTAGGCTCAAAGTTGCAAACGAGTCGGTAACTGAAGCTAGAAGTCAATCTCAGTTTGAAGTGGTGTTGAGTTGACCTCGGGCCACTTTCAAGTTACATACACATAATTGAAAACATCATAAGCAACTAGTTCCGCGACCAATCCTGTGCATGAACAAAGGCGGACATAAAGTATTCTTAGCCTGCCAGTCTGTGTAATGTGATCTACAAAATTATCTCTAAATGCATGATCACTAGATTGCGGCCTATGCTAGATGGTATGGTTTCTTCGACTTAAAGTGCACTCATTCCTAGAAGTTTGATTACCAATAATGTTGTTGTTGCATTGAGTGCTTGCATTCTATGAATTCGATGAATGATACATGGGCCGAGTTTGTGCGTACAAACTAGATATGGCTAAGGCGCATGACGGGGTTGATTGGTACTTATTGAAGGGTATATTTGTTGCATCTAGTTTCTCGAATATATGGATTAAATGGAAGATCGAGCGTGTTACATCCGTGACATATTATCTGAGATGTAGTTGGCAACTTCTTGAATGTTCTTGTTGTCTAGTGGTATTAGACAAGGTCATTCTCTCTGGCCTTATCAGTTTTTACTAGTGGATGATGCTCTCCCTCGTTTTACACAATGCTATTTCAAAAGGTATAGTCCCAGAATTTACATTTTTACACAAGCACCCAAGGTTTAACACTTGCCTTTTGCAGATGATTCCAATGTATTTTTAAAACTTCTATTGGTCATGCTTTGTTTATAAAACAAATTTTGGCTTTGTACATGCGGGAACGGGGCAAAAGTTGATCCCTTCCAACTGCACTGTTATGTTTGGCAAAAAGTGCGGTATGGAGGACCAAGTGGGTGCCATGGTGATTCTTGAGGTGGTCGATGATAGTTTTGAGGACAAATATTTGGGACACCCAGCTCCTAATGAGCGCATGAAGTCTGACAAATTTCAATGTATAAAAAAAATATGAAGCGTCTATTAATTAGATTGGATGGAGAAGTATCTTTCTAGTGCGACCAAAGAGGGTTTTGATGAAATACGTGTTTCAAGCCCAGACAAGAACTTATGGCTCTCGGGTAAAAGTACACCGAATTTAAAAAATAATACTAATTTGTAAGAAACTCAAAAATATCTAAAAATATGCAAGCAAAGTAGATTTATCGTTGCACTCGTATAAAATCTTTCGTGAAGAAACGACTTTCCTGTTGTTGTGGACGTAAAAAAACAAATTTGTCACAATGAACGAGGTATTGTTCATGCTATATTCCCTGGCAATTTTCCATTTTTCTCAGATTTTTTTGGAGAATATTTCGTTACAGAATATTTTTGTACGACAAAAACGACAGCTCAAATTTGTTGGGAAATTTCTTTAGAAGATTTTGACTTTTTCTGAATTTTTTAAAAATAAAATCAGTTATCATGTGTAATTACCACCATGTTCCAAAGGGTTCCCTTCAAGCCCTCCCAACTTTCGCGATGTGGATTTTCATATTTCCTGTCGCTTTATGATCATTTCTTGGACACTTCTTTCGTGCATTGCAAGGGAAGATATTACCCAAATGGTCATTCTTCACTATGTCACTTTATGACTTTTCATGCAACCACTCAAGGAAATGTATCACGCAAATGGTCATTTTTTGATACTTCTTTCCCGCGTTGTTCATCACCATCGTGGCATTGTGAATGATTTGAAACAATGGAAAAAAGGAGTTATTTGGACATTGTATGATGGGAAGAATGTCAATGTTTGGTGGGACAATTGGGTTCTAAGGATGTCTGAGCTAAAAGTTTCTGGTAAGACGAATAGATCAAGACTAAGTGGGTGTGTGATCTCCTCGTCGCCAACGCTAGAAGAGGGGATTTGGATGTGGTTAGATATAGTTTTTATCCTCATGATGTTGAGGTTGTGTTGGGCCTATGTGTTCCTAACATCGTGGGTGATGATTTCGTTTCATGGCACTGTGAGAATAATTGAGTTTTTTTAGTTTGGACTTCGAAGTGCTTATAAATTGGCGCCACACGAGAATGTAACTTTTTTAGATTCGTTCCAATACAGTGACATCGTGAATGGACCAGGGACCTTTGGAACCTCATTTGCAAAACTAATTTACCTCCTAATTCAGAGTTTTTGCTTCACATGCAACTATGAACAGTCCCTATTGAAAGGCGTTGCTGTTAAAAAATCTCATCGTCAGTGTGCTGTCATGAGATGGTTGGTGTTGATATGATCATTCTTGTAGTTTGCCCATTGTAGAGCTGGTCACTTTTTTTTGTTTTCTTTTCTTGCCCTACGCATAGCTTTGGTCTTGCATGACTTTGCTATTTGTTGGTTTGTTTTTGTGCGTGCGTTAATGTTGGTTGTGTCCATCCTAAATATGCACAGGCTGGGTGTGTGTGCTCGTTGTGTTTGTATCCTCTTGATGCTCTATTTTAAGCCAATAAATTTTACTTTTATCAGAAAAATATATAAGACATTTGACAATCCAATTTACACTGTCAAAACGTTTTATATTTAGAAACAGAGGTAGTACATAGTTACAGGCACTCCACTAGTCCATGCAAACCACACCTTGGTTGCACTTCACGACCCACCCAGCGTCACAAAACTCCCACCAGAGAGGAAGAAGGCGAGCACCCACCATGACCAGCCAGATCCCTCATAGCATGCACAATACCAATATTTTCTTTATGAGACGAATAATAAGTATTTCTCTGTAAACTAATATAAAAGCATTTAGATCATTATTTTAATATTCTAAACGCTTTTATATTAGTTTACAGAGGGAGTAGTTCGCCACGAGCGGCAAGGGCAAAGCCGATGTGGGTCGTTGGACGGGGAGTGGGGACACATACTCTATACTCTCCAGACTGTAAAGACTCATCTCCATTCATGTGCTCCAAAGCACATTCCTTCCGGTAAACGCTGACGTTGCCTGAGAAGACGAAAACCGCCGGACGCGAAACTCCTGCACTGGGTCTGTAATTGAGGTTACATAACGATAATTAGCTATAGAACCTGTTGTTGACTCGGTACGGTAGTAGCGTAATCCATTTTGATCAAATTAACTCAATCTGAGAAACTCCAACGCAATTACCCTTGACGACTGTTAGTACATGCCAATGCCATTCCCATAACCATCCTTCCACCCCCATACATAGCAATGGCAGGCAATATCACGGTCGGCACCTTCACCCTCCTCGCGGCGCAGCTCCTCGTCCTCACGTCCACTCGAACGATGGCGATATCCATCCCGCCGGCTACCACGACAGGTACTACCGTGCCGTCAGCACCCGCGACGGACGTCCCGGCTCTTCTGTTCCCGGGCGAGGGCGAGGTGGCCGAGGCTGCGGCTGAATGCTGGAAGGTGGTGCTGCAGGCGAAGAGCTGCGCGGTCGACATCGTCGAGTGGCTTGCATCCCCGGAGCCCGCCAGCCACGTGAGCCTAGCGTGCTGCAGAGGGTCGGCGACAGGTGCATCCGCGACCTCTTCCCCGACTCTGCGGTCCGCAAGCTCTTCGCTCCCCTGGTCAGTCACTCGTGCGGGATCCCCTTAGGGGCAACCCCCGGCCGACGCCAGTAATAGCCGGTCGTCGTCGTCGTCGGTCCAGGCATGTGGCATCTCAAGGCATCCGCACATTCGGAACTTCTGTTGAGAATAATTCAGGCTTTATTTGAGAAAACAAGAATGATCCAGGCTCAGAGATTCATCTTCTTTTCCTTCTTGTACGAAATAATTCCTTTTTTCATTTTAGAAATGTACCAAGTAAAACATAATATTACCACTCTCAAATTTTAATAAAACTTGATAATTTCGTTAAAACTTATAAAAGCATGTTTAAATGGTGTCTTCTTTCAAATTCCTCCTTGCAATGAATATGAATATGTAAACGAAACATAAATAGTACTTTTGATTAAAAAGATATAACCAAAAGTTGTCATGTATGGACCCCATGTTCAGGAAACATGAATATTCAAATTGAAAAGTCAAAAGAAAAAGAGCATGAGAAGCAGGATGCATGTGTGAAGCAACCAAAAGTTGTCATGTATGGACCCCACTAGAGGCTGGGGCGCCACCTGAGCGGGCCTGTGCGCTCTTATCTTGTCTCACGCACATCCAGCTGTCATGTTTTACCATGTTTAGTCTTGAACCTCACTCATGTAATGAGGATATGTACGATATAGATACTATTAGTATCACATCGATCAAACATACATTGTAATACATTATTTGAGTTCAAAACCATCATACGTAGTGGTACATCTAAGAGGATATGTACTTCTCACCCATGGAGCGTAAACGAGTAATACGATGTATTACATTTAATTCAAAAGCGAAGATAAGCTAACATTAAGTGCTTTAGTTTAGCTTAAGAAAGGGACCTCATGAAGCCACGGCTAAGGAACCAAATAAACAGAACACCTTTCAGAGTTCTCTAGAGACTTGGAATCATCCATTTCCACATCAGAATTAACATGATGCCTTTCATCGGAATTCTCTTGATCTTCATCTTGATATACCCAACACAAATTCAACTTGGCCAATATATGATGACTGCTAGCATACTTCCGATAAAAAAACACAACTATAGCCAATAAGCATTAGTGCTCACATCTAAAACTAACACCAAGATACCAACATTTTTCCCACACAAGCAGTATGCTATTTTGCCCTCTTTGAAATGCTAATGCAAACCAGGTGATTTAATTCTATACAAATTAAACACTTACGTGAACATCTTCAGGGGCTATGCGGGGATCCAAGATCATCAACATTTGAACCTGATTCAGCATCTGATCTATCAATAATTCTTTTTGGTAACTGAAAGAAGCAGGGACAGGGCATAAAACGTTAGCCAAACTATGAATTTAACATCTTCAGCGGCTATAGGGGATCCAAAATCATCAACATCTGAACCTGATTCAGCATTTGATGTATCACTAATTCTTTTTGGCAGCTGAAAGAAGAAGGGACAGTGCATAAAACGTTAAAACTGAGAAGAGATTGACTCATTGAACAAATGAGAGCTCATAGATCAGACATTTGTTAATCTTGCCTTAAGCACATGCAATCTTACAGAGCCTGCAATAGTTTCTTCTATATCAGATACTTGCACAATATCACTTAATACAGATGATTCCATGTTATGTATGATCTGCAATAAGAAAAGAGTTCATAAGCAGTTGTAGCAGGCAAGTCAGATATCCTGTCGTACCATAAGGAATATAACACAGTAAGACAGCAGTAGCAGATTTAGAAAGAAAGAAAACTACCTTCATAATTTAAGGGTCACTCCAAGGGCCTTTGTTGGACTTCAGGCATCCTCCCTGGTTTGAGCATGTGCACAAACCACCCAAAAGCTCTGGTAATTGTCTGCACATATATTCTGGTAAGCCTTGTACCACAAGAGCAGTAACATGAACTACATGCAGAACGGAAGCAAACTAAAAAATGCAGACACAATCAAGATTAAACCTAACACTCTTGCCAACATATAAAGTTAAGATCTTGCACGTCAAAGCCTTCATCACTTGCTCCAGACCACAATAAATTAAATGCTACTACTGGAGACAACCAATTCTACATATATGTAGCCTGCAATGCCCAAAGGATAAGAGGAACAGAAAAATTTTACAAGGAAAATTGGGACAGTAACACAGTAAAATAGGATGTGATCAGGTGAATCGCAGAGAGAGAAAACTGCAGCTACATCATAAGCCTGAGCTAGAAACATAATTACGTGAATTAATCTGTCAGTAAAAAAACGTCGATCTAACACCGAATCCCACATCTACCATGAAATATAATACATCAAACAGTGCCTTCTAACATAACTTCCAGGGATACTATGTAATTCAACAGCAATCAGGAAAAGAATATAGACCGAATTACATCTGAACAACTTAATACAACATCAACATCTTGAAAGTAAGGCTTACATCTCCATATTGCACAGGACCAGAAGATCTAAACAAACCTATGGTAGGCATGAGTGTAGGAATCCAAGTGCTACAGAGAGGTAAAGAATGAGCGTACTGGAGGTGGTGAAGATCTAGTCGATGGTGGTCATGCCGGCGATTGGGAGCAGGAGGGAGATCGACGCCCTTTCCCTCGTCTGGTCGCAGAACCCCATCGGCTACCTCCTCGCAGCCGTTATTAATAGTTATGGATATATCTTTGGAACCCACTGCAGATGAAGGAACAGAAAAGGATGAAACAGAGTCAGACCTTCATTGAATTGTTAGGAATTGTGGTGCAGACCCAAACTGAAGTTTTTTTTATTAGTAATGTGTTTTGTCACAAAGACATATAGCAACGAGACTTGTCCTTCAAATCAAAATGATTTAAAACTTAAGGACATAAATTTCAAAGGAAAGATTGATACATTTGCAGATGGGCTACCCGTTCTATTACAATTTACATAGGAGCACAGATCTAATTTTCTTCTTACATTACATCATTCCTTGCAGTCTGAGGTAATTGTTTGTCCCAAGTAAGAGCAAACTAAGCACATACTACTGAGAAACTAAGAGTACAGTGCGGAATCAGAATGATAGGAAAAAGATAATTAAGAACAAAACTTGCTTGAAAGTAGCTACATATAGTAAAAATGCTCCGCATCCAATGCTGAAAAATAAAATAATCATCCTTATTAGCTATGGAGTCGCTGCCCAGAATTTAGTAGAAAAAATTATGTATTCAACAATTGTAAATATAGTTCATGTTCCAAACCCATCATTTCATCTTCTCAATTTCAATGTTAAAGCATGGACTGCGCAAACAATCAGTGTTGTCCAAATCTGGCATTCATTGCACAAGAAAAATAAGGACATGGAGAGATATGAGAAGATGTACGTACCCAGTGCATGGTCCATCTCAACTCTAAACGAAGAGCCACCAAACATACTTGAACAACCAAGCGACCTATGACCAACCGAAGCCGTGTCTGAGGGAAGCTCGAGGTAGGAACAAGACTCTGGGTAGGAACTGATACCTAAATCAGTACCAACAAAACAACACATAAGCCATATAGCATAAATGAGGAGAGATCATCCAAAGAAAAATCAAAGAAGGGAAAGAAAAGGAAAGTGGACAGCTAAAATCCAAGGAACAAACACTCAACAACCAGCCAAAATACCCCAACAAAATTCCAAGGGAGCAGCAGAAGCAAGAAGAAACCAAAAGAGAAATAGGAGATGCAAACGAGAACAAATTTAAGCCAAAACAATTTAGTGTGATCAGATCCACGGGTGTAGGAGCTGGCCTAAACTAAAGCAGCACATGGAAGCCTCAAAGGCACACAAACCTACAGCGACCAGGGGACTACGGTGGGCGCAGACGACGAGGCTGAGCGGACCAAGAGGAGGAGCTGCTCGGAGTGATGGGGAATGAGATAAGTGGGTGATAGCGAGTGGGATCAAATCCAATACATTGTTAACTATACAAACCTTCAAACTTAGACTGGATCCACACACACGGTGGAAGATTCCAGGGGCCAACACTCAGATTCGGATCTAAATTATCTATCTATTTATCTACTATCAAGTCCCTCATTTAACCGTCGCAACTTTGAGCTCAAATCGGCATAATGGAATAGTTATACGCATAGATGGTCGTAGATGATCCAATCCAAGGAGGCAAATTGGCATTAAATCACATTTGCCTTATTGGGAGGCACCGCATTTGAAGCAAACTTGCCTAATTCCACGAGAAATATCAATGAATGGAAAATTTTGCAAGGACCTAGAACCACTCCGCTCCACGGAACCAAGACTCCACATGAGGTGGCAGCCAGTCAAGAGCGAGAGGCCCAAGGGAATTGGTGGCACGCACCTTGCGCTTGACCTCGTGGACGGGGTCTCGGCGCTCTCGACGTCGGGCAGGAAGGCGGGCGGCACCCGGCCAGGGTCCGAGAGACAGCGGCGGCGTAGGTGGCGAGGCAGGCGGAGGCAAGGGTCGTGAAGGCGGCAGCGTTGGCGATCCTGGCCGCCGTGGCGAGGCCGAGCCAGACGGCGACGGCGACGAAGACCGTGGTGTAGTAGACGTAGCCCATCGCGGCGGGCGAACCTCATCGGCGACCTCCTGGTTGCTCCTTTCCCCTACCCAGCCTCGCCGTCCACGACCTCACGGAGCATGCTGGCCGCTCACGATCTCAACAAGCCCGTGCCACCCAGCCCCTATCACTTGAATGCGCCGCATCGCCCCGCCACCGCCGAGAAATTTGGGTGACGATCATCCGTGGATGAGAGGAGGACGACTGAAAGGGGGTGGGGGCAGGAGTGGTCGCGTGGGGGAGATCACCCCTGGAGGTTGTGGCGGCGGCTGCTGGAACCCTAGCCGCCCGTGCGGAGAAGAAAACGAGGAAGAGGCGTGGGAGAAGAAAAAGGAGCATCTCCTCGCATTAATCGCTGCGTTTTTCTTTGCCTTTTTTTTCTCGCTCGGTCACAGTAAAAATCGACGTGTACATAACCAGAGAGCGCTCTTGATGCGCACGTTAATGTTTTGGATGTTAAGAAATTAAGAATGAATCGCATAAACGAGTTTACGAATCATGAAGCAATTGCATGGCTACCAAGGTCGGTGCTCCCACACTTAGGTGCATGCCCTTGTGAATTTCCACATGGTGTTGCAGAAACAACTTACAAGCACCAAAGGACAACAAACGCAAGTGAAGCAACATGGCATAGAGTGCGCACTTCTGTTGGAGACATAACCGAATAACGATAGAAGACACCCTTATCTACTCTGAAAGATGGATGCCGTCCTTGTACCACTCTTAAAATTAGGAGGGGACCCTACCCCTCGCCTAGTTCGAAGGGCATCGTACCACCAAAGATGGACCAACCCACCCTAGAGCAAGGATTGTTTATGGTTCTACTGGACCATGGGAGATTCTCAGGCTGTCCATGTTGTTGCGCCTAGAACACCATGTGAAGAACCATGCCAAGGCTCACAGATCCACTCATGAAGAGAATAAACTGTTGTAAATGAGGTCGTTGAAGAAACATACATACAATGAACAAAAAAATTGTTGTTGATAGTAGATCTGGCAAGTAGGAATAGACACATGTCCATGTCACTATTGTCGTCTTCCTGCTAGTGGGGAAAAGGAACGTTATCCCCTCCCCATCCAAGACGAAGGTGTCGACCAACCGGTGAGGAAGCAAACATGGACCGGGCATCAAAAAGACAAAAAGAACCACGGAAGAACATTGTTCCAGCAAGACGAAGCACAAAGGCGGCCCCTCCATGTCCGAGGATTGCGCACGCCCAAAAACCACCCCACAACGCCAGTGCACACCCAAGATGGCACCTTCTAGGAGGTGATGATGCACGACACGCTGCAACCACCCAATTTTGACTAGACAAGGTTTTTCGTCCGGGTATAAGACCGAGAGGGAGAGGGAACGAACCTCGACAATGCCTCCAAGGAGCGAGACAAAATTAGGAAGCGTCACCGGCATTGTGGCCCGAAAACTAGTCGAAGATTTCTCCCGGTTATAGTCCATGCCTCCGGAAGCTCCACCTTCGACGGATCCGGCGACCAGTGGCCCCTGGGGACCAGATCCAGTAGTATGAAGGATGTTGGGAGGGAGATGGAAGCGGCCTTTAGATCCGCCGCGGGCCCAGGGAGAATGAGCCATGTGCCGTGATCGGTGACTAACACCCATTGTCACTCTATGTATTTAAGACACCAGACAAAACAATAATGCTACACCTACAAAAATATACAAACGTTTTACTTAACTTCTTAAACTATAATTCTCTCCCCCTGAATTTAACTGGGGGTGGGCCCTTAATCCCCCTATTACCAATCATAATCCTCCAAATCAACTGGTTTGTAAAGGTTTTAAGTAACCTTTTGTAGATGTAGCATTACTCCCAGACAAAGCAATGGTTTATGCAATCTTCAAAAATAATAATCTATTTTTAAATCCATTTATGAGAAAGCATGAAAAGAGCCAAGAGACTTGAATTTTGAAATTTAACAATAAGAATTTTATGAATTGTACAGATGGATTCGAATTAGCCAATAAATGGCTACCATATTTTCAATATATATACATTATTGCAATATTCAAATTGCAGTATCAATGAATTACAAATACAAAAATTCATTTAAGTGAAAAGAATACCATGCAATACGTGCACGACCAAGGAGGCGGAGCAACACCCACGACCGTCACTCGCCGCGGAAGGTGTCATTGCACCACCCGAGGACGATGCCCTTGGGATTCATAGCCCTCTGCACCGAGGGAGAGCAACTAGATCTTCGCCTCCATTGTCTTTGGCCATGATGCAGGCTTCGTTGGAGACCTCGACAGGCGGTGACAAGGAGAGGAGTGGGTGAAGGGGGTGGTGGCTTGGGTTTCACCGCCATTTCGTGTCGCCCCAAGCAGAGCGACACGGGGGCCAAGTGACACATACCTATTGACCTTTTCTATGTAGAAACTTACTGGACGACTAAGTAAGAGGGTTGGTTATCCACAAGGTGGATCACAAAACGAACTTGTTGGAGAAAGGATTCACATCCGGATTAATCCATATAGAGATAAATGTATGCATTTCGATTAAGGTCATATTCTATGGTTACAATTCTACCATATGTGTCTTTTGATTGTGTCGAAAATTGGATTTACGGTATAGGTGCTTATGACCTCCCACTCTGTGCCTTTTTCATTTGAATCATCTGCAATGGGATTTATCCAATGCACATATGAACTATCAACACAATGTGATGTGATATACTGATATGCGAGGACAACTTGGACACTAGCCATGGGATTTTGATTTTTGACCATGGAAGGTTTCCACCATGCAGCCATGCATGTAGGTGACAATGATAGAGCCATCGTAGCAACTAAACGTCGTCCCGCCTATACATAGATCTAGTTTTGGGACCATTTTTTTTTTGAACAAAGCAAGGCACCAGGAAGGTGCCCAATTTCCATTGACAGCTTAAAGAGTCATTACAAGGTTCAGAGGCCAGAGAATACAGAGCAGGAGATACAACCAGAAAAAAAAGCTGAATGGAATAGCAAAGATAGGTTGAAACAAGTCAACCAGTTGATCTGCAGCTAAAAGAATGCGAGAAGGTCACTTAGTAGATCTATCCTGAAAGTAAGAAGCGTGAAGGTGTCTTCAATCCTGAAGAAAGCTTTGAAGAAGAAGTCTAGAAATCACAACTTTGTCGAAGCGTCCTCTGAGCTTAGTAGCAGTACACCTTGTGAAGACGGTAGCCTGTGCCAGAGAAGTGAGCTAAAGTTGCCGCCACTGGACAGAGGTCTGCAGCGTGTGATCGAGTTGAGCAAGACATTATAGGTTGATTTGTTGCCTGATACACCTGCTGAGCAAGGTTGTGAGCTACTCCATTTAGATTCCTGGAAATATGAAAGACCTGAGCATTGAGATTAGTATAACTTTTAATAAAAGAAGCCAAGTAATTTCTGATATTCCAAGGCGTAGCAGGATCGGAGATATTCTTAGAAGCTACTGCAGAAGCAAGCGGAAGACAGTCAGTTAAAAAAGTAGGCTGCTGCACATTTAAGAAGTTTGCTAGCAGAGCAGCACAGGCCAGGGCTTTGGCTTCCGCCTGAATGGGATCAATGGTTACAGGTGCAGAAGCTTGAATCTGAATGTTGAGCTCCCCATGATCAGCAGGGAGAGAAAAGTAGATACCAATACCTGTACCAACCTGTCCTCGAAGAGCACCTGGTATTTTTGAAGTTCGAAAAGCCGTATCCGAATAAATCTTCGGCCCCTTAATGATGAGATCAGATTGGATGGATTTGCCCTGCATAGGAATTTGCTGTTCATTATGAAGATTGTTAGTAACACTATGTTGGTCATCAGATGACAAAAGTGCCTCAGCCTGCATTGCACAATCCATAGTAGCAGCCAAAACGTGGATCCTATTAGGATGCCCTTTCCTGCGCTCAAAAAGACAATCGTTCCTAGCTTTCCATAAAGTCCATAAAAAGTTGAAAATATTCTGGAACGAAGCATGAGGATGATGTGAACCCATTAAAGAAGTAATGGTGGTAAGCAAAGAGTCCTGATTATGAACGAGAGCATCGGATCTAATATACCAAGGATGAGCAAACCAGGCAGCTCTAGCAAAATGACAAAGGAAAAAAAGATGGAAATCATCCTCTTGTTGAGTACATCTGGAGCAAATTTGAGGAATATGGTTGGAGAATCTTCCTGCTCTCATACCAGTAGGCAGAGCCTTGCTGAGAAGACGCCAAGCAAACGTTTTAATTTTAGGAAGCAAAGATTTGTGCTTCCACACCATATTGAGAAAGTTTTTTAAGTCCACAGAAACTTGAGAGGGAGTTGTTCTAGGATGGGCATGAATGTTTTGTAAGCATATTTTGTAAGTAGATTTAGGAGAACAACTACCATTCGGCGCTAAAGGCCAACAAAGCAAATCATCATTATCATCCCGAATAATGTCAGTATTAATGATATGAGAAGCCAGCGGCTCCCGGAAAAGTTTTGGGACCATTTGGTTTTTGGTCGGCGAAATAGGATGGGTGACATCCAATGGCTTGGTTCCTGTTTAAACACCAAACTATCTAAAGACCATTTCACAGGGGCAAACTTATCCAGATGTATTTGAGTCGTTTCCTTAGTGGTATATGCAGGTGTAATTGATTAACTGATGGACGCCATCACATCTCCGATAGAAGATAAGTGATTTGCGGAAGCTGCAACTTTTTATAAAAAAGTTGAGATATTCTTGTGATATCTATGTTAAACAGTGATTTTGATAAGGGATAACCTTGCAAATGTAACTGGTAAGGATGTAAAACACTTTAACACGGATTGTGTTTGGCATGAGCTACTTGGTAACAGATAGCTTCATTCCAAAATGCTTGCACAAGTGGAGCCGAGACCTAATGACTTACCATTTTGGAAATGCTTGATGAGGGTCAAACCTTCTTTTTTCAATGGACGTTCTTTGAATATTGATAATGGAAGAACTACTAGCTTATGTGAAGATATCTGGCTAAGGGACACCCAATTGACTCTTCAATACCCGAGTTGTATAACATTGTGAAACGGAAGGCATCAGTACTTTGGCCGAGCCCCCAAAATATTCAGTTTGGTCGAGCTTTGATGGGGTATAAGTGGAAATCATGGCTGCATTTAGTGCAAAGGTCGATGTCAGTCAACCTAACACATGTCTTGATGTATTTTGATGCTTGTTAAATTTTAATGACGATTTCACTGTCAAGTCCATGTATGCGGCTTTAATTAACACACAACATGTTTTCGACTCTCACAATATATATGGAAAAATAATGTATTAATTAAAGTCAACCCTTTTAATTATTATTTTCATGATGTGGAGGAAACGATTCAACATATTTTTCTCCCATGTCCTTTTGCCACTGACTATGATATTGAATTTATTCAGAAACTGGTTAGCCGACATTCACTCCAATATGAAGGCACACATCCGAGTGAGAGTTTGTGTCTTTGGGCATTTTTAAATTGCCGCCATGATATTATTTTAACAGGACAAACCTTCAATTTTTTGCATGTTCTTTTCAAGGCTACCATGTCAATCTTTGTGTGGTCATTACTTTAGGGTGTGGAAGCTCAGGAGCACATAGCCTTTGGGTGTTGTCATTTAGAGACGGCAGTGCACATGATTTGTTCAAACGGTTTAGCTGGCAAGTCACTAATAGGTTACTTGTGTAGTCATTTATTTCTGTTATCAACCAGTTATGGCCTTCATATTTATCTACGAGTTTTATTAAATATGCGTGTGTGCATCACCATGACACAGATGTTGAAGATCAACCTCCTTTTTAAAAAAATAGGACAAGGTGATTAAGCATCTGTTTTTTATTATAAATTTGCTCATGCGGTTTGGTCTAACATTAGTGTGTCCTCTAATTTATATCCTTCTCGTAGTATGTCAAATATGTTTGATAATGCTGAGGTATATGTAAGAGACACTCTACCCATATTGTGGTAGCGGTGGTGGCTATATGTTTGGCTCTTTGGCTATCTAATTATGTAGTTCTTTACATAAGTAACATTTTCTCTTCATTGCAGGTTGTACACTAATGTACCATAGGCTTTGCACATCGTCTTGGCTTCGGCGCTGGAGCACAAAGAACTTTTCTTAATGGCATGTACATAGCTAGAGCGAGTGACCAAGGAGGTTTTTACTCAAACCAAAAAACCACAAAAACAAACAGAAAGAAAAACTCACAATAAAAAAAAGAACAAACATGAACAGAGTAGAAAGAACAGAAAATCTAAAAGACCACAAATAGAAAAAATGAAAACAAACTAGCAGCCAATGAAACATACGCGGGCGTGCATCAAAGCTCTAAACTGGGCTGGCCCATTGCGCCTTTTCGGGCGCATAGCCTCGAGTAGTTGACGCCGGGGGAATTGCTAAAAATAACACCAAGAGATTAACTATTTTCTTTTGAGAGCTCCTATATGGCGCCTTGAGCACCAATGGAGCAAACTGTCGCGTGAAGTACTGTGTTTGTGGGCTGACCTGCCAGCGCGAACCTTTCTCCCCAAAAAACATGGTTTTATCTGTTTGATTGGACTAGCCTAAACAAATTGTTTGATTGGATCCGCTGACCAATGACTAGACACGTTGAGATTTGACTTAAACCGCTAACTATTGGCTTGACCGTTAAACCTTTTCAAAAAGAGTTCTTGAATTTGGTAAAAGTTCAGGAATTTAAGAACATCGCATATTTAAAAAAGTTCATGAATTTGGAAAATTTCACAAATTTGAGAAAGAAAATTCACATATTTGAGGAAAAATGTTCTTGACTTTAAAAATAAATGTTCGTAAATTCAAGACAGAAAAGTTCACATATTTGAAGAAATAAGTCCACAACTTTGAGGAAAAAAATTCACGAATTTGAATTTGTGTTTTTAAAAAATCACTAACTTAAGAAAAAATCAAAAAAAATCAAATGTCATGCAATTCAAAATGGAAACAGGAAAAATAACGAAAAAGAAAAAATACAAACAGAAAGAAAGAAAATAAAATAAAAAACGAACAAGCTATAAATGAACAGAAATAAAACAGAAAAATAAAACCAGTCAGAAAAAACGCGAGAAGATCAAAACTAATTAAGCAATTATGTCTTCTCAAAATAAAACCAGTCAGGAAAAAAACACAAGAAGATCAAGTCTAATATTGACATAAAAATAATAATACTTCAACCATACTAACTAAGCAATTATGTCTTCTCAAAATAACATGGCCAAAGAAAGTTATCCCTACAAAATCATATAGTCTGGCTATGCTCTATCTTCACCACACAAAGTATTCAAATCATGCACAACTCCGATGACAAGCCAAGCAATTGCTTCATACTTTTGATGTTCTCAAACTTTTTCAATCTTCACGCAATACATGAGCGTCAGCCATGGACATAGCACTATATGTGAAAAAGAATGATGGTTGTGAAGAAGACAAAAATGAGAAGATAGTCTCACATCAACTAGGCGTATCAATGGGCTATGAAGATGCCCATCAATAGATATTAATGTGAGTGAGTAGGGATTGCCATGCACCGGAGGCACTAGAGCTATAAGTGTATGAAAGCTCAAAAAAGAAACTAAGTGGGTGTGCATCCAACTTACTCGCTCATAAAGACCTAGGGCATTTGAGGAAGCCCATCATTGGAATATACAGGCCAAGTTCTATAATGAAAAATTCCCACTAGTATATGAAAGTGATAACATATGAGACTCTCTATCATGAAGATCATGGTGCTACTTTGAAGCACAAGTGTGGAAAAATGATAGTAACATTGTACCTTCTCTCTTTTTCTCTCATTTTTTATTTGGGTTTTTTTTCTCTTTTTATGGCCTCTTTTCTTTATTTTTCTTTTTCGTCCAGAGTCTCATCCCGACTTGTGGGAGAATAATAGTCTCCATTATTCTTTCCTCACTTGGGGAATAATGCTGTAATAATGATGATCATCACACTTGATTTACTTACAACTCAAGAATTACAACTCAATTCTTGGAACAAAATATGACTCTATGTGAATGCCTCCGGTGGTGTACCAGGATGTGCAATGACTCATGAGTGACATGTATGAAAGAATTATGAACGGTGGCTTTGCCACAAATATGATGTCAACTACATGATAATGCAAAGCAATATGACAATAATGAAGCGTGTCACAGTAAACGGAACGGTGGAAAGTTGCATGGCAATATATCTCGGAATGCTATGGAAATGCCATAATAGGTAGGTATGGTGGGTATTTCGAGGAAGGTATATGGTGGGTTAATGGTACCGGTGAAAGTTACGCGGTACTAGAAATGCTAGCAATGGTGGAAGGGTGAGAGTGCGTATAATTCATAGATTCAACATTAGTCATAAATAACTCATATACTTATTGCAAAAATTTATTAGTTATCGAAACAAAGTACTACGCGCATGCTCCTGGGGGATAGATTGGTAGGAAAATACCATCGCTCGTCCCCGACCGCCACTCATAAGGAAGACAATCAATAAATAAATCATGCTCCGACTTCATCACATAACGGTTCACCATACGTGCATGCTACGGAAATCACAAACTTTAGAACAAGTATTTCTCAAATTCACAACTACTCAACTAGCACACTCTAATATTACCACCTTTATATCTCAAAACAATTATCAAGTATCAAACTTCTCCTAGTACTCAATGCACTTTTTATGAGAGTTTTTATTATACCGATCTTGGATGCCTACCATATTAGGACTAAATTCATAACCAAAGCAAATTACCATGCTTTTCTGAAGGACTCTCAAAATTTTATAAGTGAAGCATGAGAGATCAATAATTTTTATAAAATAAAACCACCGCCGTGCTCTAAAAGATATAAGAAAAGCACTAGAGCAAAATTATCCAACTCAAAAGATATAAGTGAAGCACATAGAGTATTCTAATCAATTCCAATACATGTGTGTCTCCCCAAAAAGGTGTGTACAGAAAGGATGATTATGGTAAACGAAAAAGCAAATACTCAAATCATGCAAGACGCTCCAAGCAAAACACATATCATGTGGTGAATAAAAATATAGCTCTAAGTAAAGTTACCGATGGACGAAGACGAAAGAGGGGATGCCTTCCGGGGCATCCCCAAGCTTAGGCTTTTGGTTGTACTTGGATTTTACCTTGGGGTGCCTTGGACATCCCCAAGCTTAGGCTCTTGCCTCTCCTTGTTACATAGTCCATCGAATATTACCCAAAACTTGAAAACTCCACAACACAAAACTTAACAGAAAACTCGTAAGCTCCATTAGTATAAGAAAATAAATCACCACTTAGGTACTGTTGTGAACTCATTATAAATTCATATTGGTGTAATATCTACTATATTCCAACTTATGTATGGTTCATATCCTCCAATACTACTCATAGATTCATCAAAATAAGCAAACAACACATAGAAAACAGAATCTGTCAAAAACAGAGCAGTCTGTAGTAATCTGGATCAAACGTATACTTCTGGAACCCCAAAAATTCTAAAATAAATTGGAGGACGTGAGGAATTTATCTATTAATCATCTTCAAAAATAATCAACTAAGTAGCACTCTCCAGTAAAACATAGCAGCAAATCTCGTGAGCGCTAAAGTTTCTGTTTTTTTACAGCAAGATCGCAAAGACTTTCCCCAAGTCATCCCAAAGGTTCTACTTGGCACAAACACTAATTAAAACATAAAAACTCAATCATAATAGAGGCTAGATAAATTATTTATTACTAAACAGGAACAAAAAGCAAGGAACAAAAATAAAATCGGGTTGCCTCCCAACAAGCGCTATCGTTTAACGCCCCTAGCTAGGCATGATGATTTCAATGATGCTCACATAAAAGATAAGAATTGAAACATGAGAGCATCATGAATAATATTACTAGAATATTTAAGTCTAACCCACTTTCTATGCATAGGGATTTTGTGAGCAAACAACTTATGGGAACAATAATCAACTAGCATAGGAAGGCAAAACAAGCATAACTTCAAGATTTTCAACACATAGAAAGGAAACTTGATATCATTGCAATAAATAAAAGCATATGTGCCTCTCTCATAATAATTTTTAGTAGCATCATGAATGAATTCAACAATATAACCATCACATAAAGCATTCTTTTCATGATCTACAAGCATAGAATTTTTATTACTATCCACATAAGCAAATTTCTTCTCATGAATAGTAGTGGGAGCAGACTCAACAAAATAACTATCATGTGAGGCATAATCCAACTGAAAGTTAAAATCATGATGACAAGTTTCATGGATATCATTATTCTTTATAGCATACGTGTCATCACAATAATCATCATAGACAGGAGGGATGCTTTCATCATAATAAATTTGCTCATCATAACTTGGGGGACAAAAATATCATCTTCATCAAATATAGCATCCCCAAGCTTATGGCTTTGCATATCATTAGCATCATGAGTATTCAAAGAATTCAAACTAACAACATTGCAATAATGCTCATCATCCAAAGATCTAGTGCCAAACATTTTAATACATTCTTCTTCTAACACTTTGGCACAATTATCGGAATCCTTATTTTCACGAAAGACATTAAAAAGATGAATCATATGAGGCAACCTTAATTCCATTTTTAATTTTCTTTTATAAAATAAACTAGTAATAAAACAAGAAACTAAAAGATTCGATTGAAAGATCTAAAGATATACCTTCAAGCGCTAACCTCCCCGGCAACAACGCCAGAAAAGAGCTTGATGTCTAATACACAACCTTCTTCTTGTAGACGTTGTTGGGCCTCCAAGTGCAGAGGTTTGTAGGACAGTAGCAAATTTCCCTCAAGTGGATGACCTAAGGTTTATCAATCCGTGGGAGGCGTAGGATGAAGATGGTCTCTCTCAAACAACCCTGCAACCAAATAACAAAGAGTCTCTTGTGTCCCCAACACACACAATACAATGGTAAATTGTATAGGTGCACGAGTTGGGCGAAGAGATGGTGATACAAGTGCAATATGGATGGTACATAAAGTTTTTTGTAATCTGAAAATATAAAAACAGCAAAGTAACTAATGATAAAAGTGAGCGTAAATGGTATTGCAATGCGTTGAAACAAGGCCTAGGGTTCGTACTTTCACTAGTGCAAGTTCTCTCAACAATAATAACACAATTGGATCATATAACTATCCCTCAACATGCAACAAAGAGTCACTCCAAAGTCACTAATAGCGGAGAACAAACGAAGCGATTATGGTAGGGTATGAAACCACCTAAAAGTTATCATTTCTGATCGATCTATTCAAGAGTCCATAGTAAAATAACATGAAGCTATTCTTTCTGTTCGATCTATCCTAGAGTTCGTACTAGAATAACACCTTAAGACACAAATCAACCAAAACCCTAATGTCACCTAGGTACTCCAATGTCACCTCAAGTATCCATGGGTATGATTATACGATATGCATCACACAATCTCAGATTCATCTATTCAACCAACACAAAGAACTTCAAAGAGTGCCCCAAAGTTTCTACCAGAGAGTCAAGACGAAAAAGTGTGCCAACCCCTATGCATAAGTTCACGAGGTCACAGAACCCGCAAGTTGATCACCAAAACATACATCAAGTGGATCACGTGAATATCCCATTGTCACCACAGATAAGCACATGCAAGACATACATCAAGTGTTCTCAAATCCTTAAAGACTCAATCCGATAAGATAACTTCAAAGGGAAAACTCAATCCATTACATGAAAGTAGAGGGGGAGAAACATCATAAGATCCAACTATAATAGCAAAGCTCACGATACATCAAGATCGTGCTGAATCAAGAACACGAGAGAGAGAGAGATCAAACACATAGCTACTGGTAAATACCCTCAGCCCCGAGGGTGGACTACTCCCTCCTCGTCATGGAGAGCGCCGGAAAGATGAAGACGGCCATTGGAGAGGAATTCCCCCTGGTCTAGATTGGTTTTCGCTGGCTACGGAGGCTTCTGGCAGCGGAACTCCCGTCTAGGTTTCTTTCTGGAAGTTTTGGGTTATATAAGAGGTGTTGGAGTCGGGAACAAGGCAGGGGGGTCTTCGGGCTGTCCACGAGGTAGGGAGGCGCGCCCAGGGGGTGGGCGCGCCCCCCACCCTCATGGGCAGCCCGGGACTCTTCTGGCCCAACTCTTTTACTCCATGTCCTTCTTCTGGTCCAAAAATAAGTTCTATGAAGTTTCAGGTCAATTGGACTCCGTTTGGTTTTCCTTTTCTGCGAAACTCAAAAACAAAGAAAAAAACAAAAACTGGTACTGGGCTCTAGGCTAATAGGTTAGTCCCAAAAATCATATAAAATAGCATATAAATGCATATAGAACATCCAAGGTTGATAATATAAAAGCATGGAACAATAAAAAATTATAGATACGTTGGAGACGTATCAGGCCACCTATTCCACACAACTCCAAACAAGCTGAAATTTCACGGAGATTTTTTATGGAATATTTGAAGAATATTGGAGCAAATAACTACCAGAGGGGGCCCAACAGGTGGCCACAACCCACCTGGGCACGCCAGGGAGCCCAGGCGCGCCCTGGTGCGTTGTGCTCACCCAGGACCACCTCCGATGCCCATCTTCTAGTATATAGGTCATTTTGACCTACAAAAAAATAAGAGGAGGACTTTCGGGACGGGGCACCGCCGTCTCGAGGCGGAATTTGGGCAGGAGCACTTTTGCCCTCCGGTGGAGCGATTCCGATTGGGGAACTTCACCAACAACTCTCCCATCTTGGGGAGGGCAATCTCCATCAACATCTTCAACATCACCATCTCATCTCAAACCCTAGTTCATCTTTGTGTTCAATCTTGTTACCGGAACTATAGATTGGTGCTTGTGGGTGAGTAGTAGTGTTGATTACATCTTGTAGTTGATTACTATATGGTTTATTTGGTGGAAGATTATATGTTCTGATCCAATATGATATTTAATACCCCTCTGATCTTGAGCATGATTATCATTTGTGAGTAGTTACTTTTGTTCTTGAGGTCACGGGAGAAATCATGTTGCAAGTAATCATGTGAACTTGATATGTGTTCGATATTTTGATAGTATGTATGTTGTGATTCCCTTAGTGGTGTCATGTGAACGTCGACTACATGACACTTCACCATATTTGGGCCTAAGGGAATGCATTGTGGAGTAGCAATTAGATGATGGGTTGCGAGAGTGAGAGAAGCTTCAATCCCAGTTTATGCGCTATTCCGTAAGGGACCGATTGGATCTCAAAGTTTAATGCTATGGTTAGAATTTATTCTTAATACTTTTCTCGTAGTTTCGGATGCTTGTGGGAGGGTTAATCATAAGTAGGAGGTTTGTTAAAGTAAGAACAATACCTAAGAACTGGTCCACCCACATATCAAATTATCAAATTACCGAACACAAATCAAACCAACATGGTGAAAGTGACTAGATGAAAATCCCGTGTACCCTCAAGAACGCTTTGCTTATCATAAGAGACTGTTTTGGCCTGTCCTTTACCTCAAAAGAATTGGGCTATCTTGCAGCACTTTTGTTACCACTATCGTTACTTGCTCGTTACAAATTATCTGGCTATAAAACTACTCTGCTACTTACAATTTCAGCACTTGCAGACATTACTTTGCTGAAAACCACTTGTCATTTCCTTTTGCTCCTCATTGGGTTCGACACTCTTACTTATCGAAAAGAGCAACAATTAATCCCCTATACTTGTGGGTCATCATGGCTATTTTCTGGCGCCGTTGCTGGGGAGTGAAGCACCTTTGGTAAGTGGAATTTGGTAAGGAAATATTTATATAGTGTGCTGAAATTTATTGTCACTTATTACTATGGAAAACAATCCTTTGAGGGGTTTGTTCGGGGTATCTTCACCTCGACCCGGAACACAATTAGCTACCCCTCAACCTACTGCACCTATGGAAAATATTGAATATGAAATTCCTTCGGGTATGATAGAACAACTGCTAGCTAATCCTTATGTAGGAGATGGAACCGAACATCCTGATATGCACTTGATATATGTAGAATAAATTTGTGGATTGTTCAAGCTTGCAGGTTTACCCGGGGTTGAAGTTATGAAAAAGGTTTTTCCTTTATCTTTGAAGGGAAAAGCATTGGCATGGTATAGGCTACGCGATGATATTGGATCTTGGAATTGGAATCGTTTGAAATTGGAGTTCCACCAAAAAATTTATCCTATGCATCTAGTTCATCGTGATCAGAATTATATATATAATTTTTGTCCCCGTGAAGGAGAAAGTATCGCTCTAGCTTGGGGGAGGCTGAAGTCAATGTTATATTCATGCCCCAATCATGAGCTCTGATAACCCTCAAGTATATGGGATCGCAATAGTTTTCGATGGTAGAGTATTCAACCCAAATTTATTGATTCGACACAAGGGGAGCCACAGAATATTCTCAAGTATTAACAGTGAGTTTTCAATTCAACCGCACCTGAAAGACTTAATATCTGCAGCAAAGTATTTAGTAGCAAAGTAATATGGAAGTAGCGGTAACGGTGGCAAAAGTAATAGTAATAGTGTTGTAGTGATTGTAACAGTGGCAACGGAAAAGTAACTAAGAAAAGATCAATATGTGAAAATCTCGTAGGCAATGGGTCAGTGATGGATAATTATGTCGGATGCGGTTCCTCATGCAACAGTTATAACATAGGGTGACACAGAACTAGCTCCAGTTCATCAATGCAATGTAGGCATGTATTCCAAATATAGACATACGTGCTTATGGAAAAGAATTTGCATGACATCTTTTGTCCTACCCTACTGTGGCAGCGGGCCCCTATTGGAAACTAAGGGATATGAAGGCCTCCTTTTAATAGAGTACCGGACAAAAGCATTAACACTTAGTGACTACATGAACTCCTCAAACTATAGTCATCATCGGGAGTGGTCCCGATTATTTTCACTTCAGGGTTACCGGATCATAACACATAGTAGGTGACTATTGACTTGCAAAATAGGATCAAGAACTCACATATATTCATGAAAACATAATAGGTTCAGATCTGAAATCATGGCACTCGGGCCCTAGTGACAAGCATTAAGCATAGAAAAGTCAAAGCAACATCAATCTTAGAACATAATGGATACTAGGGATCAAACCCTAACAAAACTAACTCAATTACATGATAAATCCCATCCAACCCATCACCGTCCAGCAAGCCTATGATGGAATTACTCACGCACGACAGTGAGCAACATGAAATTGGTGATGGAGGAAGGTTGATGATGACGATGGCGATGGATTCCCCTCTCCGGAGCCCCGAACGAACTCCAGATCAGCCCTCCCAAGAGAGATTAGGGCTTGGCGGCGGCTCCGTATCGTAAAACACGATGAATCCTTCTCCTTGATTTTTCTCCCCGAACGTGAATATATAGAGTTGGAGTTGACGTCGATGGAGCCTTAGGGGGCCCACGAGGCAGGGGGGGTGCTAAGGGAGTCCTGGATTAGGGGGTATCCGGACAGCCGGATTATATCCTTTGGCCGGACTCTTGGACTATGAAGATACAAGACTGAAGGCTACATCTCGTGTTCGGATGGGACTCTACTTGGCGTGGAAGGCAAGCTAGGCAATACGGATATGTATATCTCCTCCTTTTGTAACCGACCTTGTGTAACCCTAGCCCTTTCCGGTGTCTATATAAACCAGAGGGTTTTAGTCCGTAGGACAACATACAATCATACCGTAGGCTAGCTTCTAGGGTTTAGCCTCTCCGATCTCATGGTAGATAAACTCTTGTAATACTCATATCATCAAGAATAAATCAAGCAAGACGTAGGGTTTTACCTCCATCAAGAGGGCCCGAACCTGGGTAAAACATCGTGTTCCCTGCCTCCTGTACCATCCGCCTTAGACGCACAGTTCAGGACCCCCTACCCGAGATCCGCCGGTTTTGACACCGACATTGGTGCTTTCATTGAGAGTTCCTCTGTGACGTCGCCAGAAGGAATGATGTCTCGTCTCGTCTTTAAAGACGGTACTACTGTTGGGGGAGCTTTGGCTGTCGGCCAAACTCTTCGGCTAGGCGGTTTCATCATGACCGCCTGTTCGGCCGCCGCGCCGACGATGACTTCTCGGGTCATCGAAAACAGCCTCCATGTCAAATCGACACTCGCCGAACAAATGGATCCGGTGGAGCTCGCCTCCCTAAATGAGCTCTTGGATTGCATCGCCGCCCTGGGAGTCGCTACGGATTATGATCGGATTGGGCTTAAACCCGATCAAAGGGAGATTAACTCTCCTCCGGTCACCCATCATATTGCAGTGGTGGAGGAACAATGCGGCGACCTCTCCTCCATATTGAGGACCAAATATGTCTGGATTCCTGAGCTCTCGGAGCCGGATACCCATTCGCGGGAGGATAGCATCCAATCCCTGAACTTAGAGTCACGCAGCGGGCCAGGATTATCGGGTAACACCCCGGAACCAGAATTTCCAAAATTGAAAATTCCTCGGCCCCTGGATCCCAGATCGGGTAAGGGTTCGGATTCAATTCCACCCACCCACCCAAACATAAGCGATCTTTCTCACATCAGGCAAATCCCCAGGAAACAGTACATCACTATTGGGCCAGATTCCTCCTTGCGATGAACAAGGTTAAGGACTGTCGCGAGAAAGACGCACTCTTATTTTTCTGCAATAATTGCACGGACAAGGGAATCCTTAACGCCATAAATCACTGTGAGATATGATGCTTCGATGACTTGGCATCCACAGTACGAAAGTACTGTGCGATGGAAAGTGCCTGGAAAACCGAAACAAACTTTTGGGATAATCTGGCCCTAAATACGAACCCAGTCCGAAATAAAAGGGTGCACTATCAAAAGACACCCAGGTCAACTACCAAAAAGCAAAAACCCTCTATAGGGCATGGAACCGTACTAGAGGGATGGCTCAATGGACCCCGCAAAATTCATAGTACAGCGGATATAATACCAACGCACAGCCTTAGAGCATGTTGGATACTCCGGCAGGTGGCCAAAAGTGGTGAGGATCTTCTTATCCCAAATGCCACAGAGCACCATCCCGTGGATAACAATACGGTGTTAACAGTCTTTGAGACATATGCGTCAAATAATAGGCGCAAGCGAACACTCCGCAGCATGGCCGAAATCTGCCATGTAGCAGCAATAAATCCATGGAGTGACACGACTATTACCTTCAATGCTAGTGATGAACCTAAATTCCAAACAGTCTGAGCACCAGCCGCACTAGTCTTCAGTCCAATTGTGGATGGCTTTCGACTCACCAAGGTACTCATGGACGGCGGCAGCGGATTAAACCTCATCTATGAGGAAACCCTTCAAAAAATGGAAATAGACTAGAACCGCATCGAGCAAAGCAGCACAACCTTTAGAGGAATAATCCCCAGTCGGGAAGCACGCTGTACAGGAAAAATCACACTAGATGTGGTGTTCGGCACGCCAGAGAATTATAGGTCCGAAGAGATTACGTTCCAAGTGGCCCCGTTCAGTAGCGGTTACCACGCCCTGTTAGGGCGGGAGGCGTTCACAATCTTCCAAGCCATACCCCATTACGGGTACATGAAGCTCTAAATGCCCGGGCCCAACGGAATTATCACTCTTGCTAGTGATCCGGACACAACACTCCACGCCGAAAACAAGACAGTCGCACTAGCCCTCGAGGCCTTATCCGAAGCCCTAGCGGCTGAGGAACTGACTGCGCTGCGCTCCATAGTGGACAAGGACGACGTGATACTCGATTAGAGATCCAAGTCCACCTCTTTCAAACCAGCGGATGAAATAGTCAAACTCCAAGTCCACCCAACGGACCCTACAAAAAAGCCTCCATCGGGGCATAGTTAAACCCGCCATGGACGCCGCACTACGAGAGTTCCTGCGCGAGAATTTGGACATATTCGCCTGGTACCCCTCAGACATGCCAGGAATCGCACACAGGCTGGCCGAGCATAGCCTCAATATCGTAAAGGGATTCAAGCCGGTCAAGCAAGCTCTTCGGCGTTTCTCCGAACCTAATAGACAGGCCATGGGAGAGGAACTAGCCAAGTTATTGGAGGCTAGATTCATCAGAGAGATAAAACACCCGGACTGGCTAGCAAACCTGGTGATGGTACCAAAGAAGGATAAATCCTGGTGCCTTTGTGTCGATTTCAAGGACCTCAATAAAGCTTGCCCAAAGGATCCCTTCCCCCTCCCCCGCATTGATCAAATTATCGATGCTACCGCAGGACACGAGTCATTGTGTTTCCTCAACGCATACTCCAGTTACCACCAAATAAAGATGGCGGAGTCTGACCAAGCCGCAACGGCATTCATCACACTATATGATCCCTTCTGTTTCAACACAATGCATTTTGGGCTCAAAAATGCCGGCGCAACATATCAGCGCATGATTCAGACATGTTTGGAGAAAAAAATCGGCAAAATAGTAGAGGCATACGTAGACGATGTGGTCGTCAAAACCAAGCACGTCAACTCTTTCATAGACGACTTGAAGCTCACATTCGACAACCTTCGAACATACGACATCAAGCTCAATCCAGAAAAATGCGTTTTCGGTGTACCGGCCGGAAAGCTCCTGGGTTTCATTGTATCCAGTAGAGGTATTAAAGCTAATCCGGCCAAAATCCAAGCTTTGTCACAGTTGGCTACCCCAACAGACCTCAAACAAATCCGGAAGTTAACTGGATGTGTGGCGGCTCTAAGCCACTTTATCTCCCGGTTAGGAGAAAAGGCTTTACCCCTTTATCGCCTCCTTCGGCGCACCGAACACTTTGAGTGGACGGACGCTGCCACAGCCAGATTGGAAGAAATAAAGGCCATTTTGGCAACCAACCCAATCCTGGCCGCGCCAAACATCGGCGAACCAATGCTGTTGTACATTGCGGCAACTCATCAAGTTGTAAGCGCAGTGCTCGTCGTCGGACATAAATTCCCTCTTCAAAAGCCGGTATACTATGTATCCACTGTCATCACTCCATGCAAATCACGGTACCCACATTATCAAAAGATAGCCTATGCGGTATTGATGGCATCCTGGAAGCTGCAACACTACTTTCAAGAGTGTTCGATTACAGTAGCCTCGGAAGTGCCACTTAATGATATTATAAACAACCGCGACGCTACGGGCCGGATTGCTAAATGGGCCATTGAGCTCCTCCCGTTCGACATAACATACAAACCTCGATGGGCCATTAAGTCGCAAGTATTGGCCGACTTTGTCGCCGAATGGATGGAGGCCGAACTCCCTAAAGAGTACGACGCATACTCCAATTGGATCATGCACTTCGACGGTTCTAAAATGCTGGCTGGTCTAGGGGCTGGCATCGTCCTGACGTCCCCAACCGGAGATACCGTTGAGTACGTACTGCAAATATTGTATACAGACTCCAACAACGCAGCCGAATACGAAGCTCTGATGCATGGTCTTCGGATGGCAGTCTCCATGGGCATTCAACGCCTGGAGGTGCGTGGGGATTCAAACCTTGCAATATCCCAAATAAATGGAGACTTTGACGCCAAGGATCCGAAAATGGCGGCCTATCAAAACGCCGTCCTAAAAATGTCAGCTCGGTTCGAGGGACTCGAATTTCACCATGTGGGTCGGGAAAACAATCAAGCGGCGGATATCCTCGCCCGCATCGGTGCAAAATGCGACACGGTCCCTCCCCCAACATATTTCTGGAAAGGCTGTTCAAGCCATCCGTAGTATGGGAAGGGGACACCGGTAACAATAGTCCGGACCCGTCCAAAACGCCCAATACCGAATACTCTGACACAATCGGAGGCTCCGCCACCGAAATAACACCTTAAGCCCATGTAATAATGGCCATTATCGCCCCATGGACAGAACTCGGCAGGAATGGCGGAACTTCTGAAGGACCATTCCTGGCCTACCTAACTAGGCAGGAACTTCTGAAGGACCAAAATGAGGCATGCTACATAGTGCGGCGATCTAAGGCCTACAAGGTCCACGAGGGAGAATTGTATAAAAAAAGCACTACCGGAGTCCTTCAAAGGTGCATCTCCGAAGAGGAAGGGTGGAACCTTTTGGCAGAAATCCACGCCGGACTCGGCGGTCACCATGCCGCAGCCCGGGCTCTTGTAAGCAAGGCCTTCCATACATGATTCTATTGGCCAACGGCCCGGGTAGATGCACAGGACTTGGTCCAACGTTGCGCCGGTTGCCAGCTCTTTGCAAATCAAAGCCACATGCCACCCACCGCCCTCCAAACAATCCCCATTACGTGGCCCTTCGCGGTCTGGGGGCTTGACATGGTTGGACCCCTTAAAGGGGAACCCACAAGTAAAAATACTTACTAGTCATGGTGGATAAATTCACCAAATGGATAGAGGCCAAACCTGTTAAAACAGCCGAATCCGGACCAGTGATAGACTTCATATCTGGGGTAGTACACCGTTATGGCGTCCCCCACAGCATCATCACTAACAACGGCACAACCTTCACAGCCGATGAGGTAAAACTCTGGTGCAGCAAAATGGGCATTAAGCTCGATTATGCTTCAGTCTATCACCCACAAACCAACGGTCAAGTCGAGTGAGCAAACTGTCTTATAATGAGCGGCATTAAACCAAGATTAGTGCGTTCCTTAGTGGATTCTAACATGCACTGGGTAGAGGAGCTCAACTCCGTACTCTGGGGGCTGTGGACCACGCCGAATCATAGTACCGGATATACACCCTTCTTTATGGTGTACGGCGCAGAGGCAGTCTTGCCCTGTGACATAATTCATGACTCACCTCGAGTGCGCATGTACGAAGAAAGAGAAGCCGAGCTCGATCGGCAGGACAGTCTGGACACCCTGGAGGAGGAGTGCGACATAGCCAAAGCCCGTTCCGCATTTTATCAGCAACAGGCTCACAGATACCAAAGCATAGAAGTACGTGCCAAAACCTATAACGTTGGCGAACTAGTTCTACGCCTGCCGGATAAGAAAAATAACAAGCTCGAGCCCAAATGGGAAGGTCCCTTCATTATTGACCAAGTTCTGACCGGTTGAGCGTACCGACTGCGGGATGCATCGACTAGTCGACTCGAGCCGAACCCATGGAACGCGGCCAGGCTCCGAAGATTCTACGCCTAGCACTGGACTCTATGTTCGTCCCCTCCCTTTGTCCATTTTTTGCATATACATTATCTGTCTTCTTTTTCTTTCTTCCTTTCTTCTATTCTTTCTCTTGGCCTTCAAGGGCCAACTTGTGCCTCGCTTGCACATTGTAGATGCGCCAGCCGCGCTCATCATACCTGGGGGCTTCTTTCACAGAAGCTTAATTATTTATCTGGGCCTCAGGCCCCGCACATGCGTCATGCTTCCGCATGTACCTTTTTTCGCCATTATATGCATCGATATGACTTAAGTTTTGGCCAAGCTGGGTTGCCTGGCTCTTGTATTTATGCCCTATGTTCCTGTTAATTCGGCTAGGGCATAAGGGGAGCACCTCTGCGATTGTTACTGCCGGGTCAGCCGGATGTGTACCTCAGATTGGGTGAAGCCGAAAGCTAGCGTTCTTAAGGGAATATTCGGTCGGTGAACAAAAGATGATTTTTATTTATTGTCCATATCTGCCCCCAGATGTTTTTCCTGCATTTCCTATCGCAGTCCGGACATGCACTTTAGGGCATGCTTACCCAGGGAAAGGAACCCTTAACGGAACTATTCTCCCTGGAAGATGTTTCTTACTACCCATGTAATATAACATAACTAGTTGGGCACTTGTCTGTTCAAGCACTAATGACCCCTACGCCTGGTCTCCACGCATACCCCGGTTCTTATATAACTCGCGGGTATTCGGATACACTCCGGACTATCGGGTCCCGAGGTTGAAGCGAAAAGGTCCGCCAAGACAAATGATCTACAATCCGGCTAGAAGGCATTATACATGTCACTTTCATTACATAGTCATGCAGACTGACTAAATTCCTCTTCTATACCATCCAACAGGCGGTCTAGCTTACAATCCTGTTGGGAATACTTTGCGGCTAATTCTACTTGCCCATAAACTAAGCTAACGGGGATCTCTTTTCCGTCGGGCCCCACAGGTCCGATCTCGGCCATGTGATTTGGGTATGCCTTGGTATATCGCGTCTTCACCATGGCCCAGGCTTCTCTGTCACCCTGTCGGCGGGCTGATATCTTCCATAATCGGAAGCGCCGCCGTGCTCCCTTGAGCTTCTCTGAAAGCTCTGCAACGCCCTCTGGCAGGGAGACGGACGGCCACAAGGCCTGGGCAACACCCTGCATCACCTGTCGAACTTGTTCGTGCAGATGTGACAGCTCGGATAGAAGATCACCCGCAGACCCGGGCATTTCCTCCGCGGGACGACCCGTCAGCATACCTACAGACATAACGCTGTTAGTCGGCTTCTTCGCCGAACTCCCTTTAAAAGGATTCGTTCAAGCACTTACTGAAAATGCCGCGCCGAAGCCGCTTATTCTCCTTCTCAGAGTCTGCAAGTTGACCCCGAACATCTTTTAGTTCCACGCTCAGCTTAATATTGGCGTCTTGGAGATTGTTTTTCTCCCGCCTAACCTCAGTCAGCACGCGTTTGCCAGCCTCTAGCTGTCGCATAACATGCTGGTCCTCCGGATTTTCTTCGGATTCATCTGCAACATCTGTTGTTAGATCTGCAGCCATGCCGCATAGTATATGGTAACCATCATTCTTTAAAGTAAATGTTACCAGCAGGTGACTTTTTCGGTTCCTGCAATGAGGCCACAGCAGCCCGCAGTTGGGTCTTGCATTCCTCTAGCTCCTGTGACAGCCTAGTATTCTTCTTTGTAAGAACCTGCACAATAAAGATGATCCTTAAATCAGTTATGCTAATTGTTTCAAGTCTCAGGGGCTACTGATACATATAAACCGTCAGATTTACTTACCCATACATCCTTTACATACTGATCCGTGGCTCTGGCTAGACCATCTTGAGCAGCTCGGAGGTACGCCTCTCCAGAATTGAAGGCATCAAATGCCACTGGTGAGAAATAGGCGTCACGGAGTACGGCCCGGCGGCGCCTATGATTCATGGCGCTTTCCACCTCTGAGTTTGTAGCGGATAATCTATCTGCGTCCTCTTTAGGGGGATTATCCGGCGCCCGCCCCATATCGGCTTCCGCCTCTATGTCCGGTCCTGGCGCCCGGCTGGTGGAAGCGTGATTAGTAACGTCGCCGGACATATTCCGACAAGCATTTTTTCTGTTAAAGGAACACGAGCATCATTATATTTCGAGAAAGGTGACAACCACGGAGCGGGGTTTGTTATACCTTTGCGCCGGCATCTCCGTCCTGACCGCCTTCCTTTTTGGTCTACCCGGCCTTGGTGCCTCCTGTTGGCGCATGGCTGCGGGTTCGGCAGGGCGTCCCGAATGCCTTCCCTGTAAAAATGCCATGTGTATATGGTGGGTGAAGTGTCTAAAAGGGAATCCTAGTTTTGGAGTTGGGATTTTTGGTTTTTCTTACGTGCGATGCAGGGAGCAGTCCGGGATAGTCGGCCGTAATGGCCACCATGACATCGTCGCAGCTTAACTGATAGAACTGCTGGTCTATCAGCTCCACGGATATAACCGGATCTTATTCAAGTCCGGAGTCGAGGGCCCAGTCAGGTTCCTATGGTTGTGGAGAAGGGCTGCTGACCTCCTTTATGGCTTTTCGCAGTTCCTGCCGCAAAGTGGCAAGGTGAATACTTACAACAAAGAATGCAGGAAATATGGGAGCAGGGAGATATAACTTACCCATCTTGGAGGATTGTACATGGAGAATCCATCCCGTGGCTTGATGCGGGTGAACTCCTCTTCCTCGCCCTTGAACAAATCGGACATAATTTTTGCTAAAGTGACAGCATTGTCCGGACCCTTACGCCCGCAGCGGGTGGTGTCATCCGCCCCGTTATAACACCACAAGGGGTGCCCACGATATTGAAGTGGTTGCACTCCCGGCATTATGCAAATCGACATAACTTCGATTACTGTCAATCCTGATCGAGCCAGTGCTTTAATTCGGTCACCAGATAGAGGACTTCTCCATTGTCTTCCACCTGGGGGCTCCGTGCGCACCAACTTCGGCGTTTCTTCAGAGGAGCATTGTTGAACTCAGGAAGACCCCACCGAACAGGGTCCGGAAGGGGAACGTCCTCCATATAAAACCATTCTGAAGGCCAGTCTTCGGGCGACTTCTTCGGAGTATCGGATAGGTATCCGGTATCGGTGATGCACCATATTTCGGCTCCGCCCACTTGATAAAGTGACCCCCTTTGTGTGCGAGGGACGAGGCTAAATAGCCTTTTCCACAGCCCGAAGTGAGCCTCGCAGCCCAGGAACAACTCGCAGAGAGCCACATAGCCGGCGATATGTAGGATGGAGGCGGGGGTGAAATTGTGTAATTGGAGGCCGTAGAACTCCAGGAGCCCGCGGAGGAACGGATGAATTGGAAATCCGAGTCCTCTTAATAGATAGGGGACAAGGCAGACCCGTTCCCCCATAGAGGGACAGGGAAAGCTCTCCGCTTGCTCCCCGCCATTATAGGTGGCGAGCCCGGCTCGAACAGGCACCATGTACGCCGGAGGGAGAAATCCCTTAGTCTGCAGTTCGACTAAACGACTATGTGGGACTGAACACCTCTCCCAATCACCGAGCTTAGGGCTTCGGGGGCGGGAGGAGGAGCTGCGGAGGTCGGCCATGTTGGAATGGATCTTTCCGGAACGCACTCTGATGGACTCTCGCTGGGGGAGGATGGTATGGATCAGACCTAAGGATCCCCATCCCTTTAATAGACAATTCATTTATCTGGCTAGGGGGGCGAATGTAAAAACGCCCTGGCGCCTCGTAGTCATTCGACGCGTGGGAGAAAGCCCTTATTGAGCACAGAAGCCAGGAGGTCCAAACATTTATGGGACCGGACACTGATTTACAAATGTTCGAAAGATGGAGAAGAACCCGCCTTCTAATGCCGAAGATAATACTGCGCGATGGACTCATCGTCATTGAAGCCTGGTTCGGGGGCTACTGAGGGAGTCCTGGATTAGGGGGTATCCGGACAGGATTATATCCTTTGGCCGAACTCTTGGACTATGAAGATACAAGATTGAAGGCTTCGTCTCGTGTCCGGATGGGACTCTACTTGGCGTGGAAGGCAAGCTAGGCAATACGGATATGTATATCTCCTCCTTTGTAGCCGACCTTGTGTAACCCTAGCCCTTTCCGGTATCTATATAAACCGGAGGGTTTTAGTCCGTAGGACAACATACAATCATACCGTAGGCTAGCTTCTAGGGTTTAGCCTCTCCGATCTCGTGGTAGATCAACTCTTGTAATACTCATATCATCAAGAATAAATCAAGCAGGACGTAGAGTTTTACCTCCATCAAGAGGGCCCGAACCTGGGTAAAACATCGTGTTCCCTGCCTCCTGTACCATCCGCCTTAGACGCACAGTTCAGGACCCCCTACCCGAGATCCACCGGTTTTGACACCGACAGGCGCCCTGCACCCTCGTGGACAGTGTCGGGGATATACCCCGTGGCGTAAACCGGCCGGAAGTATAACCCGGCCGGACTAGGCGTTTCATTGGTAAACCGCCAGAGGATTGGCGGTTTACGTGATTGGCGGTTTACATGTCTGGCGGTTTACGTGTCTGGCGGTTCACTGGTATGACGATTCACGAGCCTGAAGACTCATTGGTGACCCGACGCGTGTTCCGAACGGATGACAAGGCCCAAGGCCCAGCATGCCGGTTTATGTTAATGGTGGGCCGGTTTAAGAGGAAAGGCATGAGGAACATTATCTTACAAGGAGCTAAGACCTGGACTTGTATTCGGTTTGTATTAAGATAGATTAGTCCTAATCCTAATAGGACTCTACATGTAATCCGCCCCTCCAACATATATAAGGAGGGGCAGGGCTCCTCAAAAGGGGGAGAAGATTCACAAGTTTCACAAGTTGGACAAGTTAGGTTTAGACAATAGCTCTCGAGATAGAGCAGTCTTGTAACCGTGATCATGATCATCAATATCAATGAAGCAGGATGTAGGCTTTTACCTCCACCGTGAGGGGCCGAACCTGGGTAAAACATCGCGTCTCTCGTCCCGCTCAACCCCTCTCAAGCTACCACATAGATGCATTGGCCTCGCGACTAAGTCCTGACACTAAGGACATCTGCCGTGACAATTCCACGACAGTTGGACAATAGCTCTCGAGATAGAGCAGTCTTGTAACCGTGATCATGATCATCAATATCAATGAAGCAGGATGTAGGCTTTTACCTCCACCGTGAGGGGCCGAACCTGGGTAAAACATCGCGTCTCTCGTCCCGCTCAACCCCTCTCAAGCTACCACATATATGCGTTCACTGGCGGAGGCCCCCGGTGGGCAAGATATGGCAGCCGCCATACCTTGATTCTAGGCATAAACAAATGTATACATACGCATGTATTGTCGATTGTCTCGTTCCCTCATTCTAGTGCAGCGAGAAAAAGGCCGCTGGCACACAGGCACGTCACACACACGAGTTGGGCCGGCAAACACAAGAACGTACGAGTTGGGCCTCCTGGCACAAACAGGAAGCGGTCGAGCTCATCGATTCCATTGAGCGCTAACCCACACGCACGCGCAAGTGACGAACCCTAGCGCAGCGATGGTGGCTGGTTAGGTCGTGATCCGGGAGGGCAACTGGCGACGGGATAGCCTACGACACCGACGTGCTCGGGGCTTAAACGGCGGCGGCAGCAAGCTCCAGTGATGACAGCAAGGTTGCATTTGATGGGCTACATCCTAAAAATGCCAAAATGACTTCCGGGACAATTCAAAAAGACCTTGTCATGGCTGATCTTTTTTTCGTGTGGACACCTTCTATGCTGCTATAGATTCCATCACCACAGAGTTTGATCATCGTTTTGATGAGGTATCTTCAGACCTGGTCCAGATCTTCTCTTGTCTTGACCTAAGAAACTCCTTTTCTAGGTTCAACCTGAATAAGCTTGCTAGGCTCAAAGAGATTTATCATGATGATTTCTCTAATTATGAGCGTGAACATATAGAAGATAACCTTGATCTATTCATTATCGATACGAGAAGAATTGAAGACTTTAGATATTGTCATGATATTGCAAACCTAGCTAAAATGATGGTCGAACTTCAAAGGCATGTCATGTTTCCTACTGTGTATCGCCTCATGGAGTTGGCATTGCTACTACCGGTAGCGACGACAACAATCGAAAGGGCCTTCTCATCAATGAAAATCATCAAGATTGAGTTGCGCAGCAATATGACAGATGGTTGGCTTAATGACTTGACGATTTGTTATATTGAGCGAGAGATCTTCAAAAGTATTGATCTTAGTAAAATCGAGGAAGATTTTTAGAATGAGGGTAGGGCATTGCCATTGCCTGGGTCTTCTAGGCGGCATTGAAAGCTTCATTATTGGTACGTTTAAGGTTGTTTTCCTATTGAAACATGACTTCATTTTCATTTATTTGGTTTTTTGTTTGTAATGTGTGTTGAATCTTTTGATTTGCATAAAAATATATTCTTAAGACTTCGCTACACCTTAAAAAAATTCGTCCTCCGCCTCTGGATGCGTTGGCCTCACGACTAAGTCCTGACACTAAGGACATCTGTCGTGACAATTCCACGACAGTTGGCGCCCACCGTGGGGCTCGCGCACGGTGGTGATGAGTTCTTGAAGGGATATCTCCTAGGGTTTAAGAAGCTCACGATTTCGTCGGATGAGGAAAAGCCGACAAGTTTATTGTTTTATGATCCGGAAGCATGATTAACTTTGGAGCCGGCGTGTACAAAATTGAGATCAAAGAAATTAGGGTTGCGTTTGCAATACATCGAGACAGAGAAAATCGATCTTCGCTGCTGCCAATCCATCAAATCGCCGGGTTATCTTCACTGTTGCTGCGCCAATCCATCAAATCGCCGGATTACCAATGCCACAAACGTGGACGCATAGTCATCCGGGCGTTCATACGTATGGTCATATACACGTGCATCAAGTCCCGAGGCATATCAGTATATGCTATTTCTGCTACTTCCACAAGCATGGAGTATTTCAAGGGGTAGTTCACGTGATCAAATCTCAAAGTAATATCATCTGACTAGTAGTACTAATCCTAGTACGGTTTGAGTTCTTTATCCCATCTATGGACGGAGGCCGGCGGCCGCTTGCAATTTGTTTAAAAGGTAAATACATTAAGAGTCTTAGAACTTGCACGTGACGGTCGGTTTAGTGCATAAACTTGTAAAATACTTGATTTTGGTTATCGAACTTGCGTGAGCGTGCAAATACGGTCACATATCCCGTACGCGGACGTATCCAATGCTTGCTTGGCAGGCCAGAGTGTGCAAGGCCCACTGTCAATGACAAGATGGCACTCGGTGCGACATGTTCTTGCTTAAAACAGCCTCGCCTTTGTTTATTTGCAGAAAAACAATCATCATTGGTACCAAAAATACGCTCCAGCGAGGAGCGAAATACAGAAGCGCGGGTGGTGGGTCTTCGGTCTAGCTAGCTCAGGTACGCACAAGAAAGACCCAACCATTGCAACAGGAATATTTACGTGTCTAACATGAGATACAATTTCACTTATACTAAAAACGTCCGGGATTATCAACTAAATATGTGTCGTGCACATGACGTGACTTAATACGATGTTCGACACATGTTCTTGCGTAAAATGTAGAGTCAACAGTTTATGAAATATAAACTTGTGTATTACATAAAATATATTTATTTAATACAGACATTTAAAATGTTATCAAACAAAAAAATAATGAATACAAAAAGAATTATACACTCGTGGCTTATATTTAAATTATACAGAATGATGAATACAATATTTATTAAATATTCACTTGTGTATGATTTTTAATCATGATTTATATTCAAAAAGAATATATAATTTACATATTAGACACGATTAAATATTCATAACAAGACTTTAGATTTTATATTATGAATATTTTACTTATACAAACATAAGATTTTAAAAACGTGTGTATAATTATTGAAATTCTTGTATAATTAAAATAATATTTATGAATAGTAATTATAAAAATACTTATATTATTATGACACAATTTTTTAATTAACAATATTATCTTAAAATAATACATGAACAATGTTTTCTGCTTCAAAAATTTCAAAAAAACGAACAGGTGCAACTATACATACATTTTTTAATTATTACTATTTTTAAAATTATTATTTTTATTTTTAAAGTTATTCTACAAATTTTGAAAACAATGTTTTTACAATTATGAATATTTTAAAAATATTTGTATTATAATTATGCAAATATCTTTTACAATTCATAAATATTATTTTAAAATAATAAATTAACAATATTTGAAAGTCATTTTATTATTGAGATTATAATTTACATACTACATATCTATTAATCTGTAAAAAAAAGGAGAGTAGATGCAAAATAGGCCGCACAAAATGGAACCCATTTCTGCTACACGAGCTCCTTCGTTATAGTACAGTAAAGCAAAGTTATACTACGTAAACATCCACATGATTGGGTTGGAGTGGCTTGGCCGGATTATGTCCTCGCCTTAGGCGTGTGTTCTAGACTGGGCGACACACTTCTTCGTATTTAAATTTCGCTATATACTGATAAGTGGGACCCACCAGTTGTTATTTTTTCACAAATAAAAAAGGCTATGGGGTTTTGTGCAAAAACACGCCGCGCTGAGCGCCGTCTGTTGCTGACAGCAGGCAGCCAAGCATCGGATACGCCCATGTATGGGATATGTGACCGTATTTGCACGTCCGCACAAGTTCGATGACCAGAATCATGTATTTTACAAGTTTGTGCACCAAACTGACCGTCGCGTGCAAGTTTGAAGACTCCCGGTATATTTACCTCTTTGTTTAATCTAAAAAAATACCGAGGATACCACGACCCGCCCTGCGTGGACCTCATACCAGGCCGTCCATGCTATAAGTCTGCGGCTTTGTTCCAACCCGGCCGCGCTTGCTGCCGCTGCAAGCCACCACCTCCGCCGCGGTTGGCCACAAGCCCTTGCCACCGCGCCATTGAGCCGCCCCGGGTCAACCCGCTTTCACTGTGGCCGCTGCCTGTTTCGCTCTACTTCGGGGTGGCCTCGCTGAGTCGCCGTGTCGAACCGCCAGTTTGCTCACTCGTCGCCGATCCCCTGCTGTCGCCGGCCCTGCGAAGCCGCCGACCGTCTTCTCCGACGCACCTCTAGCTCCTTTGCCTTACATTGGGCATGTGAAACCTGTCCTGATCGGACAGATGTTAAGGATCCGGTTCTATAGAAGCCGTACATGGGGTAATTAGATGGAGTACGACAGGGAAGTCATATCAACCAATGCGTTAAGACGTGCCACTATGAGAAGCAAATCCAGAATACCAAAGGTTCATCGGTACTAAGTCTAAGCACATCCAAAATATTATCAATCAAGACAGTGGATATGGAGCCCGCGCCAGTGTCATCCTATGTCGGCCTCTGTTCATGCCGCGCTAACTATCAGCGATCAGGTCTACTACAAATGCGCCGGGCCAACTAGCGCGGTCCTACTTGTTGTGGATATATAAGGATCAAAAGGAATTCAATAAGCAATATTAACATGGGATTCACGGACGCTACGGTCACTTGTCATCCGGACAAATCAGGTGATATTCATTTAAGTATATTTTCTTGACACATTGTTTTTATCAAAGAACAATTACTTGGTTTATACTATTTTTTTTCGCAGGACCATTATTCCTCACAAAAAGGTGTTGCAAAAGGGGCGTGAGCAGATATTATTTTTTTGCACTAGCGCTCATGCTGCGCAGGTTGCTACCCCCGCTACATCAACACACGCGATTGATTTATTGTTCGCCCCTGCGGCCGATTCTCCCGCCCGCACCGGTTTATAACGCCGCGGTTGACTCGCTGTCCGCGCCGGCTTACAAACGTCGTGGCCGACTCACCCGTCCACACCGGTTTACCACGCCGCGTCCGATTGATCCGAGAGCGACTTCAATTTCACCGAGCGATCATCAATTTCATGGCAGATCATTTCCGGCCTGGCACATTAGGTGATATCCATGTAAGATATATTTTATTGGCATATATTATTGTTGTCAAAGAGCAGTTTATCTTTGCCTTGGTCTGCACTATTGTTGATGCAGGACAACGTGGTTGACTCGTCCGCGCCGGTTTACAGCACTGCGGCCGACTCCTCTGTTTTGAGCCACCTCTGATGTGGCGGTCGTTTTTACCGTCCGTCTCTCGCGGCCTGGTCTACATCAACACACCGGGCCGCACCTATCTGCATGAGCTGTTAATTTGAGTATGAGCAAGTCACTGCTTGGGAAGCCGGTTTTTCTTCCAACAAATTAGAGGCAAGTTATCATGTACTATTAACCGCCGTTTGCATTGGGTGGTTCAATGGGCAGGCGCACAAATCGCCGCCACTACAGTTTGGTTAGCTTCAAATCGCCAGTTGGAAGGAACCATTGGCCGAGTTGCTGACACGGCTCATACGGGATCATTTACAACCCGTCGCAGTCACCTCAACCTTCTATGGACTCACATCGTGCTATCAACACCAATGATATACAAGTCATGCCGGTTTATATCACGGTCAAATATGGAGAATCTCAAGCCAACTCCTCGAGTCACCTTGAGATTTGGGGGCTACAATGATATGACTTAGCAAACGTTGCCGGCTTTCAGAGAAGTCAAGAACCCCAATACGTTGGAGGGAAAGATAACCCAGTCCCGGATTCACATCATGCTGTCAGAAGATTTCCGGATTAGAAAGTATATGATAGTTACAAAATCCCGGCTCAATGAAGAAGATCCGGGTCATCAGAAAGGATTCCGGTTTAAAATCCGGCTCAAGGGAAGTCAGTCTGACTGCAGCTCTCAAATATCCGGTTTACAGTCCGGTTCAAGGGAAAGATGTCTCCCACAAAGCTTTGAAGCTCTCAATATCCGGTTCAAGATCCCGGTTCAGAAGAATTTATCTCTTGCAAAAAGTTAAAAATTGCCAAAGAGGACCTGCTGCCACGATGTGCGGTTCAAACATGGGTATTCTGCCTTACTGGCCATGACATATTATTGATCACATGGGAACCTCAGCTAAAGCGGGGTATTTGTTCTTGTACATCATGTGTGGTTACACGGAGTTGTTCTAAAGCGGCCTCCGGTTTACCCCTTGAGTTCGCTTTTTAAAAAGCATCGTGTTATATCACTTGGAGGATTGGTCGTGTCCGAACCAATACCATACCTCTTGATAGGCGAGAGCCACCAGATCATTTGGGGACTTGGTCACGTCTGAACCACTCATGCCTCTTGATCGGCCTAAGGCCACAGAATCACTTGGGGGCTTGGTCGAACCCGAACCATTGCCATGCCACTTGGTCGGCATAACTGCCACGGTTTCATTTGGGGACTTGGCTGACTAGAACCATAGTTACACCTAACGGGAGCTTGGTCGTGTTCGGCCATGGTAACGCCATTTGATCAGCTCAAATAAACCTTTTTTGCAAACGGTTTTGTCATTGCTTTTGCTTCACACTTTTCTTTGCAAGATACTTTTTTCTTTTTTATTGCGTTTTTTAAACCAACAAAGTTTTCAACCAATCAATTGACGGAACACAGTTCACGTCAATCCGGAGACTATTTGCCCGGTTTGATCCTTGTTGTTAACATCCTCTTATGGAGTAACACAGTGTTTATCACAACCCGGCACGGTTTTATCATAAACCGACACAATATGGAAGGAGTTATCGGTACTCAAGATTTGGGTTATCACCCTTACTACAAAAAGTTGGTAAAACCAACAATGTGATTCAATGTCACATGTATGATATATTTCATATTTGATTATTCTAAATGCAGCCTTGGTTATAAACCCAGGTTATATGTTGGGCATTATGACCCGTCCGGCGGTAAACCGCCAGGACACTTTAAAGTTGTTGTATGCAGAAACAGGTTGAATAAAGCATGATCACCGGTGTTTATTAAACCGGTAGTATGATCCGGTGTTTATTAAACCGGCCTGGCTTTGGACAATAAGTCGCCAGTATATATTTGGATTGAGCCATTGGAATCATGCGCTTGTAAATCATTGGGTTATATTATTCAAATAGCCAAACTTGGCTAAAATTTCATTATGATATTGAATGAATAAGGTTTTCATACCGGATTATATTATCTTGAATAGCCAACATGGCTGGATTCTTATTATTAAGGTTTTCAAAGTCGCTATAGCGCAATGTCTACTCTTTTATCAAAGGATATGATTTATTCTACAATGAAAGGAATAGTCCCGAGTCGCTGCAGGCTTACAACCCGGCACTTGGGGGCTACATTATTCAAATCGAGATTACATGCAACTCTCATGTCGCTGCAAGCATGCATCATGACACTTGGGGGCTAATGCAAAGTCATTTTTACTAGTCTTATTGAAGACCCGACTCATCATATTATAATGAGCCGGCCCTTGGGGGCTACCAATTGCTCCTGTCAACAATTCAAGGTACACAAGTTTTTGTCCATAATATTGAAGGATTCATTGCTCAGTTGGTAAAGCACAAAACTCTTAACCTTGTGGACGTGGGTTCAAGCCCTACGATGGAAGCTACATTATAAGATGTTATTTTCATTGAAGTATATCAAGTCCTGGTTCAGTATTATCTTACTGAGTCGGCCCTTGGAGGCTACACGTTGCTGTTAAAGTCTACATGATCATATTTTCAAAGTCCCTACTCATTATTTACATAATGACCCGGCCCTTGGGGGCTACACTGGTTGAAGTTTTTTATGAGCATCAGGAAATTACAAGTCCCAGGTTGCTGCAAGCATGACAACTCGACACTTGGGGGCTACATATATGGAGTATTCAATTTATATGATTGAGATGAACTAATCGGATTTCTTCAAGGTTGAAACACTTATTGGAGCAAGTCTTAAGTTATCACTATGTTCTCCTCTTAAGACTTGGGGGCTACAGGTATTATGCATATAAAGGAGGAACATCTTCATTTTATCAGTTTTGAGCAAATCAGGAAGATCAATTACATGACCCGGTGTCGACAACAATTATGACCCGGCGCCATCAATATTTATAAACCGGCCATTTTGGTAATATTAAACCGACAAGTTTTACATCTTCAAACCGGCTGAATATCAGATAAGTATTTTCAGACCCATATTTCTTAAACCGGCGCTTTGGGAGCTGAGTCAAAGGAGTTATTCTTCACAATATTTCTCGGTGACAAACCAATGTCAGCAAATTGATTATGAAGCTGGTCTATTGACCCGGATTTCCCAGAAGGAGGAAATAACAAGGACTTAAGGATGATCAGGTACCGGTTCACAAAAATTCTTAACCCAGAGCATAACCTTTCAAATTTGTTCTTGTGTTTATTTTGCAGCATAAGTTTACCGTGAATAAATCCAAGCTAAACTTGGGGGCTAATATCGGGGATATACCCCGTCGCATAAACCGGCCGGAAGTATAACCCAGCCGGACTAGGCGTTTCATTGGTAAACCGCCAGAGGATTGGCGGTTTACGTGATTGGCGGTTTACATGTCTGGCGGTTTACGTGTCTGGCGGTTCACTGGTATGACGATTCACAAGCCTGAAGACTCATTGGTGACCCGGCGCGTGTTCCGGACGGATGACAAGGCCCAAGGCCCAGCATGCCGGTTTATGTTAATGGTGGGCCGGTTTAAGAGGAAAGGCATGAGGAACATTATCTTACAAGGAGCTAAGACCTGGACTTGTATCCGGTTTGTATTAAGATAGATTAGTCCTAATCCTAATAGGACTCTACATGTAATCCGCCCCTCCAACATATATAAGGAGGGGCAGGGCTCCTCAAAAGGGGGAGAAGATTCACAAGTTCCACAAGTTGGACAAGTTAGGTTTAGACAATAGCTCTCGAGATAGAGCAGTCTTGTAACCGTGATCATGATCATCAATATCAATGAAGCAGGATGTAGGCTTTTACCTCCACCATGAGGGGCCGAACCTGGGTAAAACATCGCGTCTCTCGTCCCGCTCAACCCCTCTCAAGCTACCACATAGATGCATTGGCCTCGCGACTAAGTCCTGACACTAAGGACATCTGCCGTGACAATTCCACGACAGACAGGGTGTGGGCCCCCTGGTGTTGATTCTTTCTCCAGTATTTTTTTATAAATTCCAAAAATATTCTCCGTGAAGTTTGAGGTCATTCTGAGAACTTTTATTTCTGCACAAAAATAACACCATGGCAGTTCTGCTGAAAACAACGCTAGTACGGGTTAGTTCCATTCAAATCATGCAAGTTAGAGTCCAAAACAAGGTCAAAAGTTATTGGAAAAGTAGATATGTTGGAGACGTATCAACTCCCCAAGCTTAAACTTTGCTTGTCCTCAAGCAATTCAGTTGACAACCTGAAAGTGATAAAGAAATACTTTTACAAATGCTGTTTGATCTTGTTGTTGTAAATATGTAAAGCCATCATTCAAGTTTTCAGCAAAGATTATAAACTAACCACATTCACAATAACATTTAGGTCTCATGTTTACTCATATCAATGGCAGAATCAACTAGCTAGCGAGCAATAATAATAAATCTCGGATGGCAACACTTTCTCAAAATAATCATAATATGATATAACAAGATGGTATCTTGCTAGCCCTTTCTGAGACCGCGAAACATAAATGTAGAGCACCTTTGAAAATCAAGGTCTGGCTAAACATTGTAATTCATGGTAAAAGAGATCCAGTCACAATCATACTCAATGTAAATTAATAGTAATGCATGCACATGACAGCGGTGCTCTCCAACTGGTGCTTTTGAATAAGAGGATGATGACTCAACATAAAAGTAAATAGATAGGCCCTTCTCAGAGGGAAGCAGAGATTTGTAGAGGTGCCAGAGCTCGAGTTTTGAAATAGAGATGAATAATATTTTGAGTGGCATACTTTCAATGTCAACATAACAACCAAGAGATCTCGATATCTTCCATGCTACACACACTAGGTGATACCCTGCGTGTTGCTGCAGAAATCTTGTTAAATAAATAAATGTATAAATAGATGCTACAAAATCAAGTAAAACTAATGCAAAGCAAAAAAATCCCTGTTTATCTTAAAGTGCAAAATAAAACATTAAGTATAGAGGTATTCTCTAGCATCCAATACATGTCGTCCATGACAACACAAAAGTTTGTCACACATTATCTTAAATAATCATTCATATCAATAACAAATTCGCAGCCAATAAAGTGACACTGAACATGCAAAAAAATCAACACGCATATTATTGGTTATATGAGTTGATTGGTTAAGTGGACGAAACTCAACTATACACCCAAACAATATATTACCAAGGCTACATTCAAGTAAGTGTTTTGTCTCATATTGATCAAGTTTCTCCTTTAACCTGTTCCACAGTAACCATTGTCCCCTCGTGCTACAAAAGAAAAAGATACTCTCATAAGTATCATTATTAATGGGAGAAAACATATTCACATGCATATGTGTGTAAGTATAACTTGGATCAACAACTATACCTTCAATTATGATTTTTTTGTCAAATCTGGATGCACACTCCATATCCCCAGCGTAAGCTAGTGTAACAGTACCCGAAAGACATGAAGCAAGTATCTTATGACCACAATTCAAGCGGAAGGAATCTTGTACGGTAATGAAGTACCAAATTATTGTTGTGAGGCCAATATGTGACAGCCAAAAAAAGCAACAGATAGTAAACTGAAATGGTTGACGAAAATCTTGCCATTGTGTTGAACTCGTTAAGATGACTATCTATGAAAAAAGAGGAACACATCCTGATATACATGAACTTCCCAAACTATAATTCCATGTGTAGATATATCTAGAAAATAAAATTACTTGCCTCTATAGACTTGGTTGAAATGTTGCAGTATCTAACGTTAACAAACAATGCAGTCACCCACTTTATTAGTCTGACACTTTGCCAAATAATTGACGTGCATGCCAGCAAGCAAGACCCTAAAAAATCCAAAAGGAAACTTGGTATCATTGGCCAATCTACCAGACGCTTATGTCGATCCTTGAAACAAAGGATAGTAAAGTTGTAACCATCTGAAGGTAACACAGGAATAAATAAACTGTATCGCAGAGGAAACTGATGCATGGAGAATCAGAAGAATTAGTACCTCAAGTCTAAATGAGATATTCACAAATCTTAAGAACTGCATGTTTTCACTCAATCCAGCCAGGATTAGATTTTCCGGTGGGTGTGTCAAATCAATCAAAATAATATTAATATTTGGGTGTATGCATTCTCTCGAGCCAATAGGAATTCATAGTTCGCTAGATGCCAGGGACTGCAACTAATTTATGTACATGGTTCCATAGTGGATGTATTCACTCATGTATGAACAAAAGCAAAAATAAACCACGAGACATGGCATCTTATATACCTAGATTGGCGGCAAACCAGTAGCACATTAGCTAGACCGGAGGGGGTGTTCTTGACTAACCTGATACATTAGAGGATTCATCACATCCCATCTAGCTTAATTTCTGCTGCCACACTCCGCCATGGTCCCCTGCCTTCGAAGATCCCTCACAGCTGCCATGCGTTGTATACTTCTCGCCTCTCCCTTTCGGATCTGAGGCAAGATGAAGGGATATGCATGGGCTGCTGGGCGCAGCTACATGTGCTAGTTGCCAACGTTTTGGCGTCGATTGTCGAGGGCGGAGGCGTCGCATGGGTGGCAACCAAGAAGCTGGAGCGGAGGGGGCCAGCTTGATCGGGAATTAAAAGTAGAATTGGAAGGGGAACGGAAACGGGATGGCAACGTTGGTGCCTTCGTGGAAGGTGAGGAGCCGAGGAAGGTCAAGGCCACACAGGGGAATCGAGTGTACGCGGTCCAAACCTGAACTGCAGATCTAGCCACCCGTGATCAATCAAACGGATGAGCGAACTTGTGGTGACGTGGACTCATGTGAAGCCAGGAAAATCAAGTAGTTGGGTGCTCCTATTTAGATATAGAAGATTATAGGCGGTTCCCAAACATAATGGTAAAGTTTATACTCCCCCCACCACCAACAAACATCAATCCATGGCTTGTCCGAAACAACGCGTGCCTCCAAGTAACAACAGTCCTGGGGGAGTTATGTTTGCAATTATTTTAATTTAAGCATGGGACTGGGCATCCTGGTTACCAACCATTTTCTGGTGAATGAGGAGCGAAGTCCACTCCTCGTGAGAATAACCCACCTAGCATGGAAGATATAGACATCCCTAGTAGATACATGAGCTATTCGAGCATACAAAACATAATTTCATTTAAAGGTTTAGAGTTTGGCACATACAAATTTACTTGGAACGGCAGGTAGATACCGCATATAGGAAGGTATGGTGGACTCATATGGAATAACTTTTGGGGTTTATGGAAGTGGATGCACAAGCAATATTCCCGCTTAGTACAAGTGAAGGCTAAAAAGAGACTGGGAAGCGACCAACTAGAGAGCGACAACAGTCATGAACATGCATTAAAATTAATCAACATCGAGTGCAAGCATGAGTAGGATATAATACACCATGAACATAAATATTGTGGAGGCTATGTTGATTTTGTTTCAATTACATGCGTGAACATGTGCCAAGTCAAGCCACTCGAATCGTTCAAAGGAGGATACCACCCTATCATACCACATCACAACCATTTTAATAGCATGTTGGCATGCAAGGTAAACCATTATAAACTCCTAGATAATTAAGCATGACATGAGCAACTATAATCTCTACTTGTCATTGCAAACATGTTTCATTCATAATAGGCTGAATCAGGAATGATGAACTAATCATGTTTACAAAAACAAGATAGGTCGAGTTCATACCAGCTTCTCTCATCTCAATCAGTCCATCATATATCGTCATTACTGCCTTTCACTTGCACGACTGAACGGTGTGGATAATAATAGTTCACGTGCATTGGACTAAGCTGGAATCTACAAGCATTTAATACAAGGGAGAAGACAAGGTAATATGGGCTCTTGGTTACATCAACAATAATGCATATGAGAGCCACTCAACATTTTCATCATGGTCTTCTCCTCTCGACCCCCAAAGAAAAGAAATGAAACTATTTACACGGGAAAGCTCCCAACAAAGAAAAGAAGAAAGAGAAATATTTTTGGGTTTTCTTTTAATTACTAGTACTACATGCATGGAAAGTAAACTAGCTAAAAGCTACAACTATTTTTTTTGTTTTTCTTAAGGTTTCTCAAACACACAAGAAGAAGGCTTAAAAAGAAATTAAACTAGCATGGATAGTACAATGAAAAAGTATGAGCACCGACAACTGGAATGAGTGTGTGAACATGAATGTAATGTCGGTGAGAAATACGTACTCCCCCAAGCTTAGGCTTTTGGCCTAAGTTGGTCTATGGCCACTGATGGCCTGATGGATATCCAAAGTTGTAGCTGGGGCGTACTGAGATGCAGCAGCTACTGCCTGACGAGCTACAACTTGGAGGCGAGCTGCCTCCGTCCTCCACTCATATTCGTTTGCTTCCCCCCTGGTTATAACATATCTCCTTTTTGCCTGAAAGTCAAAGAAAGTAGGAGCAGGGAGGTCAACATGGACGGTGCGCCATCTGTGTAAGATTAGTCGGTACTAGAGGAACTGTTCGTTCCTCTCAAGAAACTGATGGTGAACCATAGCATCATAATCCAGATAAGCAGGACGCAACTCCATATCATTTCCATATATGGGTATATTAAGATAATTGTTGCATAAATTCCACCAAACAAATCTCCACTTATACTGTTGTGATGCAACCTACGTGCAACAATAGCCCCCAAGTTATACTGTTTATCACCTAATACCGCACTCTTGAGGGCACTAAGATCTGGAACGCACATGTGACAAGCCTCATCTTTACCATTAATGCATCTACCAATGAAGAGAGCAAAATAATGTATGGAAGGGAAATGAATGCTCCCTATGGTAGCTTGTGTGATTTCCCTAGATTCCCCCACAGTAATACTAGCAAGAAAGTCTTTATATTCAGATTTGCGAGGTTCACTAACATTGCCCCACTGCAGGAGTTTACAAGCAATAAAAAGGTTCTAGGTCCATGGTATATGATTTATCATAAAGATCAAATAAGATAGTGTGAGAATTGTGCGAGGATGTAAATTTAAACCTTCTCACAAAGGAATTAGTTAGATACCGGTATTGTCGGCACTTATCTGACACAAAGTCCTCAAGATCAGCATTACGCATATACGCGTCAAATTCGTCCTTGATGCCTGCTTGGACCATAAACTCCTCTGACATCCATTCACAAGGCCGCACTTGAGCTTCCCTTGGTGGTTCATCGTCCTGCTCACGTATCGCGAGCCTTGGTCCTTGTTTCCTTGAGGAACCACCTTGGTACATTTTCCTAAAAAAAATTCTTCCTCTGAAATTTTTAGTGACTCAAAATAAAAGTGAACCAAACTCAACAAGACTGATAGCAACTACTCCCACAAGTGCCTGGAGGCTATATCATGCATTAAAACTACTTTAGGCCATATAAATTTGACATGCAAGCTCAAGAACAGGGTCACCTTAGAAGAAAAAATTGCAATAAATAAAGCACTAGAACAAAAAATAATTGGACCATTGGAGGAGTCACATACCAAAGAACAATCCCCCAAAGCAGTTTTGTGAATGGAGCTTTGAGCTAGGAGATCGAAAATGGCAGCAAGATGAGCTAGAACACAAGTTTGAGCCATGGGAGGATTTTTTTTGGAGGAATACGAAGTGTGTGGGTGCTGGAATAAGTGGAGGGGGCCCACGTGGGGTCCACGAGGCAGGGGGCGCGCCTAGGGGGGTGGGCGCGCCCTGGACCCTCGTGGCCAGGTGGTGTGGCCCCCAGGTGTGTTCTCAGTGCCAAATATTCTACAAATATTCTACAAAAACTCATATAAATTTTTTAGGACATTTCAAGAACTTTTATTTTCGAGGTATTTTTTATTGCAAGGATAATTCAGAAAATAGACAGAAAATACTATTTTTTCTTTATCTAATCTAAATAACATAAAGTAAAAGGAGGGTATAGAGATTTGTGCTTTCTAACTTCATCCATCTCATGCTCATCAAAAGGAATCCACTAACAAGGTTGATCAAGTCTTGTTAACAAACTCTTTCCGAATAACATGAAACTGGAGAATTTTCGAATAACACTAAGTTACCTCAACGGGGATATGCATGTCCCCAACAATAAGAATATCATATTTCTTCTTGACAGTAGGGAGAGGAAATTAAAAACCTCCAATAGTAATTGTTGAAGTTTTTCCAATAGAATTTATACTGTGGACTTGAGGTTGTCTCCTCGAAAAATGTACCATATGCTCATTACCATTAACATGAAAAGTGACATTGCCTTTGTTGCAATCAATAACAGCCCCTGTAGTATTCAAAAAGGGTCTACCAATAATAATAGACATACTATCGTCCTCGGGAATATCAAGAATAACAAAGTCTGTTAAGATAGTAACGTTCGCAACTACAACAGGCACATCCTCACAAATACGGACAGGTAAGGCAGTTGATTTATCAGCCATTTGCAAAGATATTTCAGTAGGTGTCAGCTTATTCAAATCAAGTCTATGATATAAAGAAAGAGGCATAACACTAACACCGGCTCCAAGGTCACATAAAGCAGTTTTAAAATAGTTTCTTTTAATGGAGCATTATATAGTTGGTACTCCTGGATCTCCAAGTTTCTTTGGTATTCCACCCTTAAAAGTATAATTAGCAAGCATGGTGGAAATTTCAGCTTCCAGTATCTTTCTTTTATTTGTAACAATATCTTTCATATACTTAGCATAAGGATTCATTTTAAGCATATCAGTATAACACATACGCAAAAAGATAGGTCTAATCATTTCAACAAAGCGCTCAAAATCCTCATCATCCTTTTTCTTGGATGATTTAGGAGGAAAGGCATGGGTTTCTGAACCCATGGTTCTCTTTCTTTACCGTGCTTCCTAGCAACGAAGACTCTCTTATCATAACATTGATTCTTTGATTGTGAGTTATCAAGATCAACAACAGGTTCAATTTCTACATCATTGTTATTGCTAGGTTGAGCATAAACATGAACATCATAATTAACATTATCACTAGGTTCATGTTCATTACCAGATTGTGTTTCAGCATCAGAAATAGAAATATCATTGGGATTCTCAGGTGTGTCAACAACAGGTTCACTAGAAGCATGCAAAGTCCTATCATTTTCATTTTCTTCTTTTTAGAAGGACTAGGTGCATCAACATTAGTTCTCTGAGAATCTTGCTCAATTCTCTTAGGGTGGCCCTCAAGATACATAGGTTCCTGAGTCATTTTACCCTCTCTAGTGACAGCTCTAACAACATTATCATTTTTCTTATTATTTAATTCATTGAGAAAAATCATCTTGAGCTTTAAGCACTTGTTCTACTTGAGTGGTAACCATAGAAGCATGTTTACTAATAAGTTTAAGCTCACCTTTAACTCTAGACATATAATCACTCAAGTGTTCAATCATATAAGCATTACGTTTCAATTATCTACTAACATAAGCATTGAAGTCTTCTTGTTTAACAATAAAATTATCAAACTCATACAAGCATTGTCTAGCAAACTTAGTAGATGGGATTTCAACCTTATTAAATCTATAGAGATAATTTACCTTTACTACCTGTGTCGGGTTATCAAGACCATGTATCTCTTTAATAGGTGGTAAATTCTTAACATCTTTAGCTTCAATACCCTTTTCTTTCATAGATTTCTTTGCCTCTTGCATATCTTCAGGACTAAGAAATAGAATACCCCTTTTCTTCGGAGTTGGCTTAGGAGTTGTTTCAGGAAGTGTCCAATCATTTTCATTACTCAACATATTATTCAATAGAAATTCAGCTTGATCAATAGTTCTTTCCTGGAAAACACAACCAGCACAACTATCCAGGTGGTCTCTGGAAGCATCAGTTAGTCCATTATAAAAGATATCGAGTATTTCATTTTTCTTGAGAGGATGATCAGGCAAAGCATTAAGTAATCGGAGAAGCCTCCCCCAAGCTTGTAGGAGACTCTCTTCTTCAATTTGCACAAAATTATATATTTCCCTTAAGGCAGTCTGTTTCGTATGAGCAGGGAAATATTTAGCAGAGAAGTAATAAATCATATCCTGGGGACTATGCACACAACCAGGAGTACGAGAATTAAACCATGTTTTACCATCACCCTTTAACGAGAATGGAAATAGCTTAAGAATATAGTAATAACGAGTTTTTTCCTCATTAGTGAATAGGGTGGCTATATCATTCAATTTAGTAAGATGTGCCACAATAGTTTCAGATTCATAGCCATAAAAAGGATCAGATTCAACCAAAGTAATTATCTCAGGATTGACAGAGAAATCATAATCCTTATCAGACATATAGATAGGTGAAGTAGCAAAAGCAGGGTCATATTTCATTATAGCATTCAAAGAATTTTCTTTCACCTTAGCTAACAGTTTCTTAAGATCATATCTATCATTGGAAGCTAAAAGATCTCTAGCAGTTTCTTCATCCATAACATAACTCTCAGGCACATCAGGCAATTCATATCTAGGGGGAGAATCTTCATCATCACTTTCACCAATATTATCAGTTTCAATAATTTCATTCTCTCTAACCCTAGCAAGTTGTTCATCAAGAAATTTACCTAACGGCACAATATTATCAAGCATAGAAGTAGTTTCATCATAAGCATCATGCATAGCAGAAGTGGCCTCATCAATAACATGCGACAAATCAGAATGAATAGCAGGAGTAGGTGTCGCAAGTTTACTCAAAACAGAAGGTGAATCAAGTGCAGAGCTAGATGGCAGTTCCTTACCTCCCCTCGTAGTTGAGGGAAAAATCTTGGTTCTTTCATCTTTCAAGTTCCTCATAGTGATCAGCAGATATAAATCCCAAGTGACTCAAAGAATAGAGCTATGCTCCCCGGAAATGGCGCAAGAAAATAGTCTTGATAACCCACAAGTATAGGGAATCACAATAATTTTCGAGGGTAGAGTATTCAACCCAAATTTATTGATTCGACACAAGGGGAGCCGAAGAATATTCTCAAGTATTAACAGTTGAGTTGTGAATTCAACTGCACCTGAAAGACTTAATATCTACAGCAAAGTATTTAGTAGCAAAGTAACATGGAAGTAGTGGTAACGGTGGCAAAAGTAATAGTAATAGTTTTATAGTGATTGTAACAGTGGCAAAGGAAAAGTAACTAAGCAAAGATCAATATGTGAAAAGCTCGTAGGCAATGGATCAGTGATGGATAATTATGTCGGATGCGATTCCTGATGCAACAGTTATAACATAGGGTGACACAGAACTAGCTCCAGTTCATCAATGCAATGTAGGCATGTATTCCGAATATAGTCATACGTGCTAACAAAAGAGAACTTGCATGACATATTTTGTCCTACCCTCCTGTGGCAGCGGGGTCCTATTGGAAACTAAGGGATATTAAGGCCTCCTTTTAATAGAGTACTGGACCAAAGCATTAACACTTAGTGAATACATGAACTCCTCGAACTACAGTCATCACCGGGAGTGGTCCCGATTATTGTCACTTCGGGGTTATTAGATCATAAAACATAGTAGGTGACTATTGACTTGCAAAATAGGATCAAGAACTCACATATATTCATGAAAACATAATAGGTTCAGATCTGAAATCATGGCACTCGGGCCCTAATGACAAGCATTAAGCATAGCAAAGTCATAGCAACATCAATCTTAGAACATAATGGATACTAGGGATCAAACCCTAACAAAACTAACTCGATTACATGATAAATCTCATCCAACCCATCACCATCGAGCAAGCCTATGATGGAATTACTCACGCACGGCGGTGAGCATCGTGAAATTGGTGATGGAGGAAGGTTGATGATGACGATGGCGACGGATTCCCCTCTTCGGAGCCCCGAAGGGACTCCGAATCAGCCCTCCCGAGAGAGATTAGGGCTTGGCGGCGGCTCCGTATCGTTATACGCGATGAATCCTTCTCCCTGATTATTTTCTCCCCGAACATGAATATATAGAGTTGGAGGTGACGTCGGTGGAGCCTCAGGGGCCCCACGAGGCAGGGGGCGTGCCCCCGGGGGGCGCCTTGCACCCTGGTGGACAGGGTGTGGGCCCCCTGGTGTTTATTCTTTCGCCAGTATTTTTATAAATTCCAAAAATATTCTCCGTGAAGTTTCAGGTCATTCCGAGAACTTTTATTTCTGCACAAAAATAACACCATGGCAATTCTGCTGAAAACAACGTCAGGCCGGGTTAGTTCCATTCAATTCATGCAAGTTAGAGTCCAAAACAAGGTAAAAAGTGTTTGGAAAAGTAGATACGTTGGAGACGTATCAAGCTCTCAAGAGAAATTATTATCCAGAACTTTTATGCTCGGCTTTCTCGTAATGATGAAACCATGCTCGATACTTCTTTTGCTGGTTCTTTTATGAAGAAGAGAATTGAATTCCGGTGGGATCTTTTGGAAAGAATTAAACGCAACTCTGAAGATTGGGAACTTGATGAAGGTAAAGAGTTGGTATTAAACTTAAGTATGATTGTGTTAAATCTTTTATGAATACCGATGCTTTTCAAAGGTATAGCACTAAATGTGGACTTGACTCTGAGATAGTAGCTCCCTTCTGTGAATCATTTGCTACTCATGTTGATCTCCCTAAAGAGAAGTGGTTTAAATATCACCCACCTATTAAAGAAGAAATCAAAGAACCGGTACCAGATAAAGAAGAAACCATAATTTATAATGTTGATCCCGTTGCTCCTTCTGCTTATATTGAGAAACCACCTTTCCCTGTTAGGATAAAGGAACATGCTAATGTTTCAACTGTGGTCAACATAAGATATATTAGAACACCTAAACTTGATGAACAAATTAAAGTAGAACCTAGTATTGCTATGGTTAAGGATCTCTTGGAAGAAAATGTAGATGGACATGCTATTTACTTCTATGAAGAAGCTGATAGAATTGCCAAACCTGATAAAATAGACCTGTTCTTGGCATGCACGTGATCTTAGTTAAAATAGGAGATCAATATTATCATTGTTTATGTGACATAGGTTCTAGTGTGAGTTCTATTACTTACACCTTATATCAAGAAGTTATGAATGACATAGCACCCGTAGAGATAAAAGACATAGATGTTACTATTAAACTTCCTAATAGAGACACTATATCACCAATTGGGATTGTTAGAGATGTTGAAGTCTTGTGTGGGAAAATAGAACACCCTACTGATTTTCTTGTTCTTGGTTCCCCACAAGATGACTTTTGTCCCATTATCTTTGGTAGACCTTTCTTGAACACCGTTAATGCTAGAATAGATTGTGAGAAGCAAATTGTCTGTGTCAGTTTTGGTGATGAGTCTGATGAGTTTAATTTTTCCATGTTTAGTAGAAAACTTCATGAAAAAGAATTTCCTAGTAAAGATGAATTAATTGGTCTTGCTTCTATTGTTGTACCACCTACTGATCCTTTAGAACAATATTTGCTAGACCATGAAAATTATTTACATATGCATGAAAGAAATGAAATAGATAAGATTTTCTTTGAACAACATCCTCTGCTTAAACACAATTTTCCTACTGAAACTTTAGGAGGTCCTGCTCCACCTAAAGGTGATCCTGTGTTTGAATTAAAACAATTGCCATATACTTTGAAATATGCTTATCTTGATGAAAAGAAGATATATCCTGTTTATTATCAGTGCTAACCTCTCAGAACATGATGAAGAAAGATTATTGAAAGTTCTAAGGAAGCACCGAGCTACTATTGGATATACTCTTGATGATTTAAAGGGCATTAGTCCCACTCTCTGTCAGCACAAAATTAATATGGAACCTGATGCTAAACCCATTGTTGATCACCAACGTCGGTTAAACCCGAAGATGAAAGAAATGGTAAGAACGGAAATATTAAAACTTCTGCAAGCAGGTATAATCTATCCTATAGCTAATATTAGATGGGTGTGTCCTATTCATTGTGTCCCTAAGAAAGGAGGTATAACTATTGTTCCTAATGATAAGAATGAACTTATTCCACAAAGAATTGTTACAGGCTATAGAATGGTAATTGATTTTATAAAATTAAACAAAGCAACTAGAAAAGATCATTACCCTCTGTCTTTTATTGATAAAATGCTAGAAATATTATCTAAGCACACACATTTTTGCTTCCTTGATGGATATTCTGGTTTTTCATAAATACCTGTTTCTCAACCTGATCAAGAAAAGTCCACTTTTACTTGTCCCTTTGGAACCTATGCTTATAGACGTATGCCTTTCGATTTGTATAATGCACCTGCTACCTTTCAAAGATGTATGACTGCTATATTCTCTAACTTTTGTGAAAAGATTGTTGAGGTTTTCATAGATGACTTCTCTGTTTATGGGAAGTATTTTGATGATTTTTTAAGCAATCTTGAATGAGTTTTGCAGAGATGTGAACAAAAAAATCTTGTCTTGAATGGGTTAACGAAGGCAATCCCTAGGAGAAGTCACCTTTCAATTGACTTGAAGGTATCCCACTCGACGGACTCAAGACACTCGACCAGAAAGCTATCACTCGACCATGAAGCCAACCACTCGACCGCCAGGAGACCTATAGTCACTCCGCAGGCAAACGGTCAGCTGTTAAGTAGTCTTTATGGTCATTATAGCACTTTATTAGGGGCGTTGCCAGTAACGCTCAACCTTGAATGTACCTTAAACCCTGCATTACTGAGGGCAGGAGGGGGCCGGCGAACTCTATATAAGCCACCCCCCTCCTTAGTATGGAGGGTTCGCACCCCTGTTATTCACACGCCAGCAATCCAGTCGACCGCCTCCGGGCTCCGAGACGTAGGGCTATTACTTCTTCCGCGAAGGGCCTGAACTCGTACATCTTGGTGTGTTTACAACTTCCCAATAGCTGAGATCTAGCCTCTCCATACATACCCCCCTACATAACTGTCAGAGTCAGAACCACGATAGTTGGCGCCCACCGTGGGGCAGGAATCTTAGCGCCTGATTGGAGAAGTTGCGATTTTTCCGATCCCTTTGATCATGGTTTCGTGCGGAGTTTTGGTGGAGGGCCGCGAGATCCGCCTCGGCGCGCTCACATTCATCGCCGACGACTCCGCCTGGCTTCAGGAGGCACCACTCGACATCGACGCACTCCCCGTCCGCGGTGCGACGCATTTCCGCGCATGCGTTCGTGGCGTCCTCCTGCGGCAGCCGTCGACCCAGTATCGGTCGGCCCCCGTATCGTCTCCCCGCTCTGTCTCCCACCGGCGCAAGCGCTCCGGTCGGTCGAGACTTCAGAGGTGGGTGAGGCACGCCGTGGCTCGCCCGTCGGCCACCCCGCAAGTCGCGGCAATCGAGCCCGACGAATCAATCTGCGGCCTGTTCGACCTGTCGACTGGCTCCGTGGAGACCGCATCCGAGTGCGACAGCAGCGACCCCGCGGCTGAGGTCCTGACGGTCGATGGAACGCACAGTCCTCCCGGTTTCCCTCGCGCTGATGGAGGCGCGGGTGGGGGCGGCCCGTCGCATCCCCACGATGAGTATCTCCCCGAACCTCTCACGTCATCACAGCGAGAGGAGCTTCGCCGCCGGAACACGGACGCCCTCCGCACCCCTATCATCGGAGAGTCCCCCGAGGCCCGGGCCTTGGAGGACACACGCCTGGCTAATCTGGCCGAGCGCACTCGACTGGAGAATCTCCAGCGAGCACTCGACGAGCAAGCGCGTCAGCGGGCTCCCGAGTCTAGTCGACGCCAGCTCTTCCCGCCAACGCAGGTATATCGAACCCCAGTTTAGAATTTGGCCACTGCGGCCCGTATAGCAGAATCAATTCAGCCCTCCCAGTCGGAGGCTGGCAGGGGCTGGTTGCAGATCAGAGCATTGCTCCGGGCGGCGGGAAACCAGAATTCTGCCGTTTCTCAGTCGCGGAACAGGATTCATAGTCGATCCGTTGCAACAGATACATTCCAGCCGGCTCACAGCCCGCGGTCGCCCCCGAGGCATGAGGGACGTGGCGACCGGCATGATCAGTACAGAAGGAATGAGCAGTATGATCACTGATTCGATCGTGATGATCGACGTCGAGTGCCAACCCCTCCCCCGAGGAGTGGGTCATATGCGCCTCGACATCGAGATGACAGACTCCCTCATAGCGTTGGGCAGAGGGTTCCCGTCGACCCCAGGGACCCAGGCTTTGACGCAAGATCTATCATCATTCAAGGCTTGGTTGACAGGAACAGGGCTCATCGGGAAGGCCAGAACAGAGATGCGCCCTCCAGCAGCAGGATGCATGTTTCAGGGCCAGAGTGTTTCAGTCGAGCCATCAGGGCCGCGATGATTCCTCCCAACTTTCGGTTGGCGACTGGAGTCAGCAAGTTCACCGGTGAGTCTAAGCCTGACACTTGGCTCGAAGATTACCGAGTGGCTGTACAGATTGGCGGTGGCAATGATGAGGTGGCCATGAAGCATTTGCCTCTCATGCTAGAGGGCTCAGCCAGAGCGTGGCTAAATCAGTTGGCACCCAGCAGCATTTACACTTGGGAGGATCTCTCCCGAGTGTTTATCACAACCTTTGAAGGAACATGCAAGCGACCTGCAGGCCTTACAGAGCTGCGGTCTTGCGTGCAGAAGCCAAATGAAACCCTGAGGGAACACATCCAGAGGTGGATCACACTGCATCACTCGGTTGAGAATGTGCCAGACCATCAAGCAGTTTGTGCCTTCAAGGAAGGCGTTAAATACAGAGAGTTGAATCTGAAGTTCGGTCGAACTGGAGAGATGTCCCTGAATCAGATGATGGAGATTGCCACCAAGTACGCTAATGGTGAAGACGAGGACCGACTCCGGAGTGGCAAGCACAAGGCAGTCGCCCAAGAAACCGGAGGAAACTCCAGTCGGAAACAGAAGCGGAAGGCCGAGCCAGCCGCTCCTGGGGAGGCCATGGCCGTAGCCCAGGGAAACTTCAAGGGAAAACCCAAAGGCCCCTGGAAGCCCAAGAAAGTCAAGGATCAGGATGGAAACGACGTTTTGGATCTGCCATGCCACATCCACACCAAGAAAGATGAAGAGGGTAATTTTATTTACCCAAAGCATACCACTCGACAGTGCCGGCTCCTAATCCAGCAGTTTCAAGGCAAACAGTCCAAGGATAAGGAAAAAGAGTCGGACAGAGTTGAGGACAAGGAAGACAGTGACGATGGATACCCCCAAATCAATTCCACCCTGATGATTTTTTGCTGATGTCGAAAGCAAAAGTTGACTGAAAGTCATTAACCACGAGGTGAATATGGTTGCTCCGGCGACACCTAGTTATCTGAAGTGGTCTCAGACTGCCATCACATTCGACCAGTCCGATCACCCTACGCACATTGCCACCCCTGGGAGGCAAGCTTTGGTGGTCGACCCAATTGTCGAAGGCACCCGACTGACCAAAGTCCTGATGGATGGTGGTAGTGGCCTGAACATATTGTATGCTGAAACATTGAAAGGGATGGGCATTCCGATGTGCAGGCTCAGTGCCAGCAACATGAGCTTCCATGGAGTCATTCCTGGAAGGAAAGCCGAGTCACTCGGCCAGATTGCTCTCGACGTAGTTTTCGGTGATTCAAAGAATTACCGCAAGGAAAAATTGACATTTGAGGTTGTGGACTTCCAAAGTGCTTACCATGCTATCCTAGGCCGGCCGGCTTACGCGCGCTTCATGGCTCGACCATGCTACGTGTATCTCAAGTTGAAGATGCCCGGCCCTAGAGGTGTGATCACCGTTACCGGCAATAGGAAGAAAGTTGAGGAGTGTTTTCAGAAAGGATCGAAGATTGCTGACGCTCAGATGGCAGTTGTTGAGCTGCAAGAGTACCAGAAGACTGCCGATCCGAGTGAATTGCTACAAGCCAAGAAGCCTGCTTCAGAATCTGCTTTTCAGTCGTCCGGTGAAACTAAGACAGCTCACATTCACCCACCGACCCCGACGCTGCTCCGACTCACATCTCAACGACGCTCGACTCCAAATAGGAAGAAGCGCTCATCCAGTTCCTTCGTGAGAACTGGGACGTCTTCGCATGGAAGCCTTCTGACATGCCTGGAGTTCCCAGGGGGCTGGCTGAGCACCGTCTACGAGTCGACCCGAAGTTCAAGCCCGTGAAAGAACATCTTCGATGGTCCGCTGTCCAGAAGAGGAAAGCTATTGGCGAGGAGGTGGCTCGGCTCTTAGTAGCGGAGTTCATCCGAGAGATTTACCACTCCGAGTGGCTCGCCAATGTTGTCATGGTCCCCAAGAAGGACAAGTCACTTCGCATGTGCATTGATTTCAAACATATCAATCGGGCCTGCCCGAAAGATCATTTTCCCCTCCCTCGCATCGACCAAATAGTCGACTCGACTGCGGGGTGCGAGAGATTGTCTTTTCTAGATGCCTATTCCGGGTACCATCAGATCCGTCTGTATGGACCCGACGAGATCAAAACAGCTTTCATCACTCCATTCGGATGCTTCTGTTACGTCACCATGCCGTTCGGCCTCAAGAACGCCGGAGCCACGTTCATGAGAATGATTCAGAAGTGTCTACTCACTCAAATCAGTCGGAATGTGGAGGCATACATGGATGATATTGTGGTCAAGTCACGGAAAGGTTTCGACCTGCGGGCTGACCTTGCTGAAACCTTTGCCAACCTCAGGAGGTATGATATCAAGCTCAATCCATCAAAGTGCACGTTCGGAGTTCCAGGTGGAAAGTTACTCGGTTTTCTCGTTTCCGAACGGGGGATCGATGCCAATCCTGAAAAAGTTGGCACCATACTCCGGATGAAGCGTCCTGTACGCGTGCACGATATCCAAAAGCTTACAGGCTGCTTGGCCGCTCTAAGTTGATTCATTTCTCGTCTCGGTGAAAAGGCATTGCCTCTTTACCGACTGATGAAGAAGTCTGACAAGTTCGAGTGGACTCCAGAAGCTGACGCAGCATTTGCAGAGCTCAAAGCTCTGCTCTCCACCCAGCCGGTGCTTGCTGCCCCAATCAGCAAAGAGCCTCTGCTGCTTTACATTGCAGCCACAGGACAAGTTGTCAGTACAGTACTTACGGTCGAGCGGGAAGAAGAAGGAAAGGCCTTCAGAGTTCAGCGCCCAGTCTATTATCTGTCTGAGGTTTTGACCCCTTCAAAACAAAGATACCCTCACTATCAGAAGCTTGTATATGGGATTTACATGACCACGAAGAAGGTTGCACATTACTTCTCTGACCACTCCATTACAGTCATCAGCGACGCCCCATTGTCAGAGATTCTGCATAACAGAGATGCAACTGGTCGAGTGGCCAAGTGGGCGATTGAACTCCTTCCCTTAGATATCAAGTTTGAAGCAAAGAAGGCTATCAAGTCCCAAGCAATCGCAGATTTCATCGCCGAGTGGATTGAACAGCAACTTCCGACTCAAGTTCACTCGGAGCACTGGGCCATGTTCTTCGATGGATCTAAGATGCTGAATGGTTCCGGTGCTGGGGTAGTTCTAGTCTCCCCCCGAGGAGATAAGCTCAGATATGTTCTCCAGATTCACTTTGATTCCTCCAATAATGAAGCAGAATATGAAGCACTTTTGTACGGGTTGCGCATGGCCATTTCACTCGGCGTCCGTCGCCTCATGGTCTACGGCGACTCAGATTTGGTGGTTAATCAGGTGATGAAGGAGTGGGACGTCAGAAGTCCGGCTATGACTGGTTATTGCAATGCAGTGAGAAAGCTAGAAAAGAAATTCGAGGGGTTAGAGCTTCATCACATCCCCCGACTGAAAAATCAAGCAGCTGATGATCTGGCAAAGATAGGCTCCAAGAGAGAAGCCATTCCCAGCAATGTGTTTTTGGAGCACATCCGCTCGCCGTCAGTCTAGGAGGATCCTTTCACAGAAGAAGCCCCACAACCGAAAAGTGCCACAGATCCGACTGAAGTCGAAGTTCCTGCTATGGTCGACCTAATCATGGAAGTCTTGGCAATCACTCCCGACTGGACGATACCGTACATCGCGTATATCCTAAGAAAAGAGCTCCCAGAGGACGAGGAAGAGGCTCGACAGATCGTCCGCCGATCCAAGGCCTTCACAGTCATAAAGGGGCAGTTGTATAGAGAAAGCGCGACTGGAATCGGTCAGAAGTGCATAACACCAGAAGAAGGTCGGATAATCCTTGGTGATATCCACTCGGGGACCTGTGGTCACCATGCGTCCTCTCGGACCATTGTGGCTGAAGCATACCGAGTGGGATTTTACTGGCCTAGAGCAAATGAGATGGCAAAAGAGATAGTCGACAAGTGTGGAGGGTGCCAGTTCTACTCCAACATGTCACACAAGCCTGCATCAGCCCTGAAGACCATTCCACTCGTCTGGCCCTTTGCTGTTTGGGGACTAGACATGGTTGGTCCACTGAGAACAGGCAGAAATGGTTTCACTCATGTGCTTGTGGCAGTCGACAAGTTTACCAAATGGATTGAAGCTAAGCCTATCAAGAATCTTGATGCTTGCACTGCTATCAGTTTCGTCAGAGGGCTAACATTCAGATATGGAGTCCCGCATAGCATCATCACTGACAATGGGTCAAACTTCGATTCGGACAAGTTTAGAGCTTTTTGTGCCTCTCAAGGCACTCGAGTCGACTACGCATCGGTCGCCCATCCCCAGTCGAATGGACAAGCTGAAAGAGCAAATGGTCTGATTCTCAAAGGGCTAAAGCCTCGACTGATGCGTGATCTCAAGCACGTGGCAGGTGCTTGGGTCGACGAGCTTCCGTCAGTTCTGTGGGGTTTGAGGACCAGCCCTAACCGATCGACTGGAAGAACCCCATTCTTTCTGGTTTATGGAGCCGAAGCAGTTCTGCCAAGTGATCTTCTTCACAACGCGCCCCGAGTCGAGCTTTACACCGAAGATGAAGCAGAATAGGCCCGGCAAGACGCAGTCGACCTCCTAGAAGAAGAGAGGGAGATAGCCATGATCAGATCGACCATTTATCAGCAAGACTTGCGTCGATTCCACGCCCGGAATGTGAAGAGTCGAGCCTTCCAAGAAGGAGATTTGGTCCTCCGAGTGGATCAACAGAAACCACACAAGCTTGCTCCTACTTGGGAAGGCCCCTTCATTGTCACCAAAGTCCTCCACAATGGAGCGTATCACCTCTACAATGTTGATCGCCAGATCGACGAGCCACGAGCTTGGAATGCGGAACTACTCCGCCCCTTTTACACTTGAGTTCTCCCTTGGACGAGATGTAATAAGAAAAATTTCTGCAGTTTATTTTTATCAAAGACAAGAGTGTTCCGATAATTGCTGTCACTTCTATTTGCCCACGAAATCCCCCAGTGGGTGACTTAGCTGCGAATCCGTTTCGCCTAAGTTCGAAAAATCCTACTGAGTGGAGAGCCAGACTCCCACTCGGAGGCTTAGCTGCAGCCCAGCGCTCGCCTAAGTTTGAAAAATCCTACCGAGTGGAGAGCCAGACTCCCACTCGGAGGCTTAGCTGCAGCCCAGCACTCGCCTAAGTTTGAAAAAATCCTACCGAGTGGAGAGCAATCCTCCCACTCGGGGGCTTAGCTGCAGTCCAGTACTCGCCTAGGTTCTCTCACTTAGAGACTTAGCTGCAGTCAGGCACTCGCCTAAGTTTGAAAAAATCCTACCGAGTGGAGAGCAATCCTCCCACTCGGGGGCTTAGCTGCAGTCCAGTACTCGCCTAAGTTCTCTCACTTAGAGACTTAGCTGCAGTCAGGCACTCGCCTAAGTTTGAAAAAATCCTACCGAGTGTAGAGCAATCCTCCCACTTGGAGGATTAGCTGCAGCCCAGTGCGCGAACCTCCCGCTTGGGGGCTTAGCTGCAGCCCAGTGCTCGCCTAAGTGTTTAAAAATCCTACCGAGTGGAGAGCGAACCTCCCGCTCGGGGGCTTAGCTGCAGCCCAGTGCTCGCCTAAGTGTTTAAAAATCCTACCGAGTGGAGAGCGAACCTCCCGCTCGGGGGCTTAGCTGCATCCCAGTGCTCGCCTAAGTGTTTAAAAATCCTACCGAGTGGAGAGCGAACCTCCCGCTCGGGGGCTTAGCTGCAGCCCAGTGCTCGCCTAAGTGTTTAAAAATCCTACCGAGTGGAGAGCGAACCTCCCACTCGGGGGCTTAGCTGCAGCCCAGTGCTCGCCTAAGTGTTTCAAAATCCTACCGAGTGGAGAGTAAGCCTCCCACTCGGAGGCTTAGCTACAGCCCAGTGCTCACCTAAGTACAAGACTCAACCCAATCCATGAGTCGACTGCTAACTTCCCCTTCGGAGCCGCGCCGCAAATACAAGGTTATTCCGAGTGAAGATCAAGATCCACTCGACGAATCAAACCATGAAGATATTCAACGAGAAATCAAGATCAGATAAGGCCTAAAAGGTCCCAGACCTCAAAGTACTCGAGCCCTCGGCTCGGCAGAGTTTAACAGTTACAAATCCACTCGGCATTCCGAGGTAAATTTAAAGTTTTTCACTCAAGAGGAGGACTGGAAGGGCGACGAACTCATCCAAGTCGATCCCGTCGGCAATACGGGTGGCAGCAGCGATGAAAGTCTCCATGAAGTCTTGAAAGCTGTGCTTCTTGGTATTGGCAACTTGGATGGCTGCCAGCTTTTCTTCTCGCGCCTCCTTGCAATGGACGCGGACTAGAGACAGAGCGACATCAGCACCACATCTAGCAGAAGATTTCTTCCATTCCGCCACTCGACCTGGGACTTCGTTAAGTCGAGCCATCAGAGACTCGAGGTCGTTCTGAAGCGTCGTCCCAGGCCAGAGTGGTGTCTCGATCCGCGACATCGCAACTTTCAGCCGAGCCAGATAGTCAACGACGCTGGCAGTACGAGACTCCAGGTGGAGCACGTTCATTGCAGCCTCGTTCTTCACAAGAGAGTTAACAGGGTCCAAGCTTGGCTCCACTCGACTGGTCTCCTCTTCAAAGTTCTGGCAGAATTCTGCAAACACGATTCAAGAGTAAGCCAGTGGCCCTACACAGGCTTGCCAAACTGAAAGACAGTCGGGGCAGAGTAATTACCTTCGAGCATGACGAACAGCTTCTTGGCAAGTCCACCGAGATAAGCCTCCAGATCTTTTACCTTCCCCGCCAGCTCACCCGCCTTGTCGCGCAGAGCGATCTTCTCCTTCTTCAGTCGACTGGCATCTCGATTAGCTGTCTCGAGAGCGGTTTTCAGTCTGGAGTTCTCCTGTTCAAGAGCTCCGACCGAAGCCAATTTCTCCTCTGCAAGCTTCGTTTTGCTCGAGGCCTCCTTCTGTGCCTCTGCAAGGTCTTGGTCCTTCTTCTTCAGAGCTTCCTCCAGTTTATCTGTGGCGCGTCGAGTGGAACCAACATCAAGAATGGACAAGAAAGAAAAGCCACCCGTTAAGAATGGAGAACCTCACCGGCCATACCTTTTGCTTCTTCTTGCGCCTTCCTCAAATTCTCCTGAGCAAGCTTCAAGTTAAGGTTGAGCTGGATCTGCTGATTCTCCAACTCAGTATAGCGAGCTACAAGTTCGCAAGATTTCTGTAAAAAGGAAAATCAGTCGACAGACGTCCAAGATAAGTTTCTTCCAAGTAACTAAGAGACAATGATGACGTTTCTAAGACCACAGCCGAATCAAAAACATTCGACAGTAGTCTCGGGGACTACACCCAGTGGGTGCACTCAGCGTGCCCCCACTGGTTTGACCAAAAAAAAAGTCGACTGCCCGCAGTCGACCGGATACAATTCCACTCGACCTGGCCCGACCAAACCGAGTGAAGAAATACAGCTACAGCAACACAATGTAAAGACTACAGTCGACTGCCAGCAGCCCACCGTAGTCTCGGGGACTACACCTAGTGGGTGCACTTAGCGTGCCCCCACTCGTTCAAGAATTGGAATACACACCCAGTGGGTGTACAGATGCAGATTCAAAAGATCTTCGGAAAAGAGACTCTTCAAACAGCATATCATAACAGACCAAGTGTTGAGTCGACTGACCTGGACGTTGCTCTGAAGAGCCGAACTCGCGTCATAGGCTGCTTGGCTGGCCTCCCGAGCCATCTTCACTTGCTCCAACATGATCCCCGCCTGGCGTATAGCCTCTTTCGCAGCAGCCGCTTGGTCCTCAGGGACGGGGTATGCGGCAAAAAGTGAAGACGGATCCGCAGTCGATGACGAGGGCCGCGCACTCGCCAGAGGAACGACGAAGGTCACAGAAGCCCGAGTGGTGTCACCACCATCCCGAGCCACGGCCTCGGACACCGGAGCGGATTGGGAGGTCTTGTCAGCCGACGCCCTCTTGTGCCTCCTCACTCTCAACGGACCATTGTCATCGTCATCGGGGAGGTCGATAACGTGAGGAGGGGCTACAAAGGAAAAGTTCAATCGACCAGAGTTGCAATAAATGATCAGTCGACTCAATGCAGAACGTCAGTAATCATACCAGGGTTGGAGGTAACAGCATCCTCCATCTCTTGGTCGTCGTCCTTGGCGGAGACCTCAGAAGTAGCAGCACTGCAAGCCTCGAAAGTCAGTCGGTTGGCTCAATGGATCGACCAAGGATCCATCCGCGGTCGACAAAGGAAAACAAGTTTTATTATTACCCGGAAATGGTAGGGACAGCTATCTTCATCTTTGGCAGAGCCTTGGGCAGCTTGGACAACATCGTGCGTGGGTTCTTGGGAACCTTCCCAGTCAATGTAGGAGAAGAGGTCCGAGGGTGTTTCGACGACTGCCTAGCAGAGGCAGTCGCCTTGCCACGTTCCCGCGCTGGGTCGTGTGTGTGCTTGGACCGCCCCTCTGGGCGGGGGGGGGGGGGGGGTGTTCGACCTCCTCCTCCCCCTCCTCTTCGCTGGAGTCGACGGCGTCGTCTCCCTCTCCTTCGCCGTCGGACTCCCACTCGCCTTGGTCGTCCCCACTCTCACCTCCGCTCGCCTCCCCTTCCTTAGTTGGCTCCTGAGCCCCATTGGGCGTCGAGTACATCTCGGTGGTCGCCTGGAAAGCAATAGACAAGACGAAAGTCAATCGACCAACTCAAAGAAGACCAATGCAGAAAACAAGATTTCAGTCGGGAGCATAAAGACATACCTGGTCCACATCATACGAGTTGTCGAGTGGAGTTACCCTCCTGGCTCCTCGGGGGTTGTCTTTGTTCCCCGTGATGCTCGACAGCCACCCCTCCAGCATCTCGTCGGTGACCTCCTCCGGGTGGATCCGAGTGGTGTCATCGAGGCCAGAGTACAACCACATCGGGTGGTCACGGGCCTGGAGCGGTTGGATGCGCCTCTGGAGGAAGACCTCCAGCAGGTCCATCCCAGTCACACCCTCACGGACAAGCTCGACCACTCGACCGGCCAACACTTTGACTTGGGCCCTTTCCTCCGGCATCACTTTCAGAGAAGCGGGTTTTTCAGCTCGGTCGAGGGAGAAAGGAGGAAGACCAGTCGACTGTCCTGGGGTCGCCTGGTCCTGACAGTAGAACCAGGTCGACTGCCAACCACGGACCGACTCCGGGAAAGTAATGGATGGAAAACAGCTCTTCCCCGTCGCCTGGATCGCCAAGCCCCCGCACAACTGGATCACCTGCATCCTCTCGTCACTCGACTTGGCCTTCTTGACCGATTGAGAACGGCAAGTAAAGATGTGTTTGAAAAGTCCCCAATGGGGGCGGTAACCCAAGAAAGCCTCACACATGGAAATGAAAGCGGCAAGGTATACAATGGAGTTGGGAGTGAAGTGGTGGAGCTGCGCTCCGAAGAAGTTCAAGAAGCTTCGGAAAAAAGGATGGGGCGGCAGAGAAAACCCTCGGTCGATGTGGGTGGCTAGGAGCACGCACTCACCATCGCAGGGTTGAGGTTCGATCTCTCCCCCGGAAGACGCGCGGCTTGGTGGGGAATGACTCCCCCCTCGACCATGTCATCGAGATCCTCTTGCCGGAGCACCGACGGCATCCAGTCGCCCTGGATCCAACCTTTGGGCAGAGTGGTCCTAGAGGAAGATCCGCCCCGAGCTAACCTCTTCCCTTTCCCCGCCACCGCCGCCTTCTTCACGCGCTCCAGAGCGGAGGTCTTGCTCTTCGTCATCGTCGCCGGCGAAGCCTCGCACGGGCCTGCTGCGCTGAGGCGGGAACGGAGGTGGCGGAAGGACTTGCGAAGGGAGAGAGGCAGAAGAAAGGAGGAGAAGAGAGCGCACTGCTTGGAAACCCCGAGCCGGCGATTTATAAGGGACCGCTTCCGAGTGGCTGACTGGTAGGCCCAGGCTATCCAGTCAAATCCCACAACAGGCGAAAAAGGCGACACGGGGATCGAGGAGCTTCCGCTTTATCGCTTCCGATTACTATGGCCGCTCCCGTCCCGCGCGCTTCCCAAAATCCGAATCCCGCAACATCCATGGGCCACAGAACAACTTGTCAAAACAGAAGACCCCGATTGCGCCGGCGCTCAGTATGTCACAAGCAAATAAATTCACTCGACGAAAGGCCTGGAATGGATCAAGGCGACTGGAAAAGGTTGGCAACGTCATCCGTGACGATTGACCCAAAACAAGGCGCTCACGTAGCCCCAAAGGACCAGTCGGAAAGATCTCCAACTTTTTCCCCACTCTAACCTCGATCCATTCGGGGGCTAATGATGAAGACATGTACCTAGGGTAGGGGCACGGACCTGTCCAAGGAGCCCCACCCTAGGACATCCCTAGGAGAAGTCATCTTTCAATCAACTTGAAGGTATCCCACTCGACGGACTCAAGACACTCGACCAGAAAGCTGTCACTCGACCATGAAGCCAACCACTCGACCGCCAGGAGACCTATAGTCACTCCGCAGGCAAACGGTCAGCTGTTGAGTAGTCTTTATGGTCATTATAGCGCTTTATTAGGGGCGTTGCCAGTAACGCCCAACCTTGAATGTACCTTAAACCCTGCATTACTGAGGGAAGGAGGGGGCCGGCGAACTCTATATAAGGCACCCCCCTCCTCAGTATGGAGGGATCGCACCCCTGTTATTCACACGCCAGCAATCCAGTCAACCGCCTCCGGGCTTCGAGATGTAGGGCTGTTACTTCTTCCGCGAAGGGCCTGAAACTCGTACATCTTGGTGTGTTTACAACTTCCCAATAGCTGAGATCTAGCCTCTCCATACATACCCCCCTACATAACTGTCAGAGTCAGAACCACGAGAGTATTGAAGTGGACAAAGCTAAGGTTGATGCAACTGAGAAAATGCCATGTCCTAAAGATATAAAAGGTATTCGTAGTTTCGTAGGTCATGCTGGTTTGTATAGGAGATTTATCAGACTTCTCTAAAATTTCTAGGCCTCTTACGAATCTTTTGCAAAAGGATATTCCTTTTGTTTTTGGTGATGGTTGTTTATAAGCCTTTGAAACACTCAAGAAAGCCTTAATTTCTGCACCTATTGTTCAACCACCTGATTGGAACTTGCCTTTTGAAATTATGTGTGATGCTAGTGATTATGCTGTTGGTGTTGTTCTAGGATAAAGAGTTGATAAGAAATTGAATGTTATTCATTATGCTAGTAAAAATTTAGACAATGCTCAACGAAATTATGCTACTACTGAAAAAGAATTCTTAGTAGTGGTGTTTGCTTGTGATAAATTTAGACCTTATATTGTTGATTCCAAAGTAACTGTGCACACCAATCGTGCTGCTATTAAATATCTTATGGAAAAGAAAGATGCTAAACCTAGACTTATTCGATGGGTTCTCTTGTTACAAGAATTTGGTTTACATATCATTGATATAAAAGGAGTTGAGAACCCCATAGCTGATAATTTGTCTAGTCTTGAAAATGTGCCTGATGACCCACTACCTATTGATGACGGTTTTCTTGATGAGCAGTTAGTTGCAATAAATGTTTCTCATAATACTCCTTGGTATGTTGATTATGCTAATTACATTGTTGCTAAATATTTACCACCTAGCTTTACATACCAACAAAAGAAAAAAATCTTCTGTGATTTACTACATTACTTTTGGGATGACCCACATCTTTATAAAGAAGGAGTAGACGTTGTGTACCTGAGCCTGAACAAGGACAAATCCTATAGAAATGTCACTCCGAAGCTTATGGAGGACATCATGCCTGAGATAGAACTTCTCACAAGGTATTGCAAAATGGATTTTATTGGCCTACTCTCTTCAGGGATGCCCGTAAGTTCGTGTTATCTTGTGATGAATGTCAAAGAATAGGTAATATCGGTAAGCATCAAGAAATGCCTATGAACTATTCAGTTGCTGTTGAACCATTTGATGTTTGGGGATTTGATTACCTTGGACCTTTTCCTTCCTATAATGGGTACACTACAAAAAACGACACATCCATGACATTTTAGGCCGGACGATTTTTTTCTGTCATGCTTATGACACTTCTATGACGATAATTGTGACAAAACCCGGTATCATCATAGATGTGGTGGGCTCCTACTTCTATGACCAAAAATCATGACAGAAAAAGGGCTTTTCATCCTGGGCGGGCTAGAGACACAGCTGCATGACATTCTTTGGGTCGTCCATGACGGAAAGAACCGTGGTAGACGCGAGGGCAAGGAAAATATCAGGGGAGTTCCCGGTTACGGTGGGTGGTCAGGGGCCGAGCGATGCGCGTTTCTCTCGTACATACGCGCATGTGTGTGAGGCGTTGCGCTCTAATTGAACCCGAGCGATTGCACTAGCTATGTTACTGAACCCGAGCGATCGATCCCTTGATGTTAAGTGAACCCAAGTGATTCCTTCGCTACTAGTGCTAACTGAAGCCGATCGAACCGTGTTGCCTCCTTCCCTTGATGAACAGTGAGCGTTGTTGGGGGGTTTGGATGAATAGTTCCTGGTGGGGGGTTGGATGAACAGGACCCCATGGTAGTAGAGGCCGTTGCCGCTGGATGAACAGGACCCCAATCGAGCCGGTTGGGGGTGAATGAACATGACCCCGTGGAGGGCTGGATGAATAGGACCCTGTGGAGGGCTAGTTGAACAGTAGCCGGTGGAGGGCTAGATGAAAAGTAGCCCATGGAGGGATGGTTGAACAGGACCCCGTGGAGCGGGCTGGTTGAACAGTAGCCGGTGGAGGAGTGGTGGAGTCTGGATGAACAGGAGCCCATGGATGAACAGTCGCAGGTGGAGGGTGGAGGAGGTCGATGGTGGAGATGAACAGTATCCCGTGGAGTCCCATTTTGTGGTACGCCACACCCCTCCTGATGAATAGGACCCTCGTTTCGACCGTATAGTGCTCCAACACAAGTCTGTTTCCTATGTTTTGTGGTACGGCACACCCCTCCCGATCAACAGGACCTCGTTTCGACCGTAGGAGATCCAAGAGAAGTCCAATTCCTTCATTTTGCGGTACGCCAGACCCCTCGTGATGAACAGGATCCCATTTCGACCGTGGCCGGTCGAACACAAGGTCGTTTCCTCCATTCTGTGGTACGCTAGGCCTCGTTTCGATCGGCTGTTCCGTCCAAGCCGGTTGGCTCCCGATGAACACCACGTAATCCGTTGCCTCCCGATGAACACGACGCATTCCGTTGCCTCCCCATGAACACAACAACGACGCAGTTTCTCCGTTCCGTCCTAGCCATGTACACGAACCCTGGCCGTACGTATGCGCGAGTAGGCGTTCGAGATCTCGCCCGTATGTATGTACATGGCCGTATTTACTTTCTTGCACCCTGGCCGCTGTATGTACGTGCACATGGTACGTGCGCGCCTCTATTATGACACGTGCGCGTCTCTACTATGACACATGCGCACCTCTACATCGACCAGTATGTATGTACACGTTCATGACCAGAATGACAACGCTACATATGCTTCGACCAGGTGGGTCCCAACTGTCAGGCACTTCCTTGCGTGCGTAGATGTAGCTGGTGGGTCCCAGCAGTTAGGGGGCGAATCATTTTTTTGCCCGTAGTATGGACGCACTTCCTGGTGTGCGAAAATGTAGCTGGTGGGTCCCAGCAGTCAGGGGGAAACATTTTTTCGCGAGATACGGTGGCCCGTCTAGTGGGTCCCTACTGTCAGGTGGAGGAATCATTATTTTTCACGTAATAAGGAGGCACGGCTGTGGACCCAGCTGTCAGCCTCTCCACGTACAGTACTCTTCCGATGGAGGTCGTTCCATGACCACATTGACCACGCCATGCCGAGAGCACCAAGGCGGTGGAGGACGGCGAGGCCTAGGAAGGGGACGACGCGGAAACGGGGAAGATGCGGCAGTGGATGCCCACGCAGAGAGGAGTACGAGGGTTCACTGGTTCGGCTGTGGTGTGAGGCTGCCATCACCGTAGGGCTGGCCAGCGGTGGGAATAGTAGGGGGCGGTGAGGCCTCCATGATAGCACACCCGGCCACGGGAGACAGGAGCATGCGGCATGACCGGTGCTGCTTTGGGCAGCTGGAGCAAGAAGACGAGAGGTTGAAGAAGCACTACGACCGCTGGATGGACATCGTACGGTCACTAGAGATAGAATCGTTCATATTGACTAAGTTGATAAAGCCCTCCGTCCACGTCAACTTAGTAGGCCCACAAGTTGGCCTCCCATATGGTGGGTCCCAGCTAGCAGGGGAAGTATTCATTTTTTTGTGCGTAATAAGGAAGCACTTCCTTGCGTGCGAAAATATAGCTGGTGGGTCTGAGCTGTCAGCAGCGGGACCGTTTTTTCGTGAAATACCATGGCCTGTCCAGTGGGTCCCAGATGTCAGGTGGAGGAATCATTATTTTGCGCGTAATAAGGAGACATTTCCTTGTGTGCGGCCATGGACCCAGCTGTCAGCTTCTCCACGTATAGTCCACTTCCGATGGATGTCGTTCGTTGACTACATTGACCACGCCGCACTGAGAGCACCAGGGCGGTGGATGACGGTGAGGCCTACGAAGGGAACGACAGGGAGCCGAGGAAGACGCAGTAGTGGCTGCCCACGCGGTGGGGAGTACGAGGGTTGACTGGTTTCGCTGCCGTCGCTGGAAAATAACAGGAGGTGCGGGTGAGTAGAGGGATAGACAGGCCAGGGATGCGAGTAGGGCCTGCCCGGCAGCACAGGTGGCCAAGGGAGGCGGGAGCAGGCGGTTCTGTCGACGCTGGTTTGGGCAACTAGAGCATGAAGATTAGAGACTGAAGAAGCACGTTTGTCGTTAGATTGACATCTAACAGTCTGACGCTGGTAGAGTCGATTGTTGACTAAGTTTTTTTTTTGAGAAACCTTGTGTGCGCATGAACTTAGTAGGCCCACAAGTCAGACTCCTAATCTGTGGCAGACAACATAGAGCCCATTTGCTTTTTTTAATAATTTGCAGCCCATTTACTAATTCTTAAGTAATTTATTACAACCCATTTTCTGCCCAGGACCACGGTCAAAACGTTTAATCTTATTTTGCATATTTCGGTGGAGTCCGAACTGTTGTAATCCCGAAATGATAAACATTTTTAAGAACTTATTGATTTGCCAAAAAAATCGTGTTGTTTTTGTAAGCAAATAAGACATGGGACAATTGAATTGGTTTAAGGGAAAACCAGTGGTAAAAAATCAGCGCTGGGAGGGAAAACAACAACAAAAATAAGGATGTAAATATGAAAAGGGAACTTTATGTATTTTCAATATAATGATACATGTATATGAACTAGTAAAACTATAAGTGGAGATTAGAAAATGGAAGTAGGACATGGCATTTCAAGAGGAAAATAGAACAGGGTTGTGTGTTTGATTCAGTAAAAACACTGTCTACGGATGTTGTAAGACAAAATATAACTAACGCTGGCGGGCCAGAGGCCAATAGATACCTGCTGGATCTTTGTGCCCTGCTGTCGTCATGGGCTGGGCCTGTTAAAAACAAAACCAAGCCTGGGCAGTCTACAACCCATTTGAAACTTGCTCGGCCCGAAAAAACAATATACCTGCTCAATAAACGAGAGAATTCTGCAACTACAAACTGATAACTGGGATGCAGTAGGTATATTGTTTTTTCATCGTGATAATAAGTGCATGCACTTGTTTTGAAAAATTTGGAGATCTGGTAATTCGAACGGCAGGTGCTTATGCTACCCATCAAATAAAAATTAGGTGCCTGAAAATTCGTTTCGAAACAAATGATTCAGCTTTATATTAACGTCGACCCTCGGCATGATGGTTGGAAGCAAATGCCAAGTTCATATCGAAAGATCGTTAACAACAATACCAACTTGCGGACGACAAGCTAGTTAAAGTACCAATACCAAACTAACTTATAATCTTTTTACTCCTAGCCCTAGTGTTCGTCTGGTAGAAAATCTTGAAGAGGACCAGCTCCCGCTCCTTCTCTTGCTCCAGGTCCCCGAGGTGGTATTGGTGCATCACCCAGTTGGTCCTCTGCTAGTCGAAGTTCTTGTTGGTGTGCAGCACCAGAACCTTCTTGCTGCCCGTCTGCCGGCCATTGACCATCACCAGCAAGGTATTGCCAGTCTTGTGTGATAATCCCCAAGTGCAAGGAATCATCGTAGCAATTCCCAATGGTGGAAGTGATAAGTAAGGAGTGTCGAACCCACAACGAGCTAAAGGTAAGATCAATATTCTCTCAAGCCCTATCTGCTACTGATACGACTCTACGTACACCGAACGTTTGCTTCCAACTCGAAACGAGAAATAAAACTACGTTGTGGGTATGAAGAGGATAACTTTGCATGGTATCGGAGAGATAAAATATAAAAGTAGGTGTTGTTATCATAAAGTTAGAATATATTACTAAATATTATAAATAGCGAGTGTGGAATAGCGATGGATCGGTGTGTGGAATTGTCTTAGGCAATTGTTAACAAGATTGGTGGTCGTCATTGCAATTTCATATGCGGGAGAGGCATAAGCTAACATACTTTCTCTTCTTGGATCATATGCACTTATGATTGGAACTCTAGCAAGCATTCGCAACTACTAAATATCATTAAGGTAAAACCCAACCATAGCATTAAAGCATCAAGTCCCCTTTATCCCATACGCAACAACCCCCTTACTCGGGTTTATGCTTCTGTCACTCAAGCAACCCACTATAAGCGAATCATGAACGTATTGCAACACCCTACAACGGGAATCCCTCACGCTTGCGCAACACGGAGGGCACAATAGGACACCACCAAAATAAAACATACAAATCGTACCAATCTAGATCATCAATCAACCCAAAGACAAAGGATGTCTACTCAAAACATCATAGGACACTACTAGGAAAATGGCTATAGATGAAATGGTCACTAATAGCGCACCACATGTGTGGTGCGCCATTGGAATATAGCAATGGCGCACCACATACAGGTATGCCATTAGTAATATATTACTAATGGCGCACCTGGTGTGCGGTGCGCCATTAGAAGTTTTGAAAAAAAAATAAAAACAAAATTTGTTACTAATGGCACACCGTGTGGTGCGCCATTACTAGTTGACATAGTAATGGCGCACCACACCCACGGTGCGGCATTAGAAGTTTTGAAAAAAAAGTAAAAAAAAATAATGGCGCACCAGTGGACAGTGCGCCATTACTTATTACTAAGTTTTTTTAAAAAAAATCAAAAAAAAATTCAATTTTTTTTATTTTTTTTTCAAAACTAGTAATGGCGCACTGTGGGTGTGGTGCGCCATTACTAGTTTAACTACTAATAGCGTACCACCCCACGGTGCGCCATTACTAGTTTGCCCGGCTTCCACCAAATGCACCCCCCCTGTGGACCGCCTTTTCAGTTTAAAAAAAAATAAAAAAATGATAAAAATGTCAAAAAAATAAAAGAAAATAAGTTTAACATATGATATGTGGTCTAGTTGTTGGGAAAATTTACAAATATAAATTTCGACTTTATTTGCAAAATCTCTCTAGAAATTTGTAAAATGGGCATAACTTTTGCATACGAACTCGGATTAAAAAGTTTTATATATGAAAAACCATCTACTCGAAAAGTTACATCCGAATTTAACTCGGGGAAACCCGTTAAACATTTTCAAAATCCCCAAAAACCTAACACAAAAAAGTTACGGGGCTTTCAAGATCTAGAGGCAAAAAAATTCAAAAAAAAGGTTTTGAATTTTTTTTAATTTTTTTCAAAAAATGATACGTAATATGACCGGGAAGTTTGAAATATTTTTCAAAATTTCATCATAGTCATGAACATGAACAAAGTCCTAGACATTAAGAAAAAAATGAAAAAAAATTGATATTTTTTGAAAAAAAATAAAAAAATTCTGAAAAAAAATTGAAAAAAAATTGTTACTAATGGCGCACTTCTATGTGGTGCGCCATTAGTATACCAGATACTAATGGCGCACCACAGGTGCGTCATTAGAAAAAAAATTCTAATGGCTGATGCTAGTGGCGCACCAGTAGTGCGCCATTAGTAGCGAAAATAGGTGCGCCACTAGCAGCCCTTTTTCTAGTAGTGGGATGGCAACACATCATTGGATCATAATATGTGGCATAAAGCACCATGTTCAAGTAGGGATTACAGCGGGGTGCGGGAGAGTGGACCGCGTAAAAGAGATGAGGGTGATGATGATGATGATGGTGATGTTGATGATGGTGGTATTGATGAAGACGACCACCGCGGCGATGATTCCCCTCTCGATGGCACTCCGGTGCCACCAAGAGAGAGGAGGAGAGGTTCTCCCCCTTGTGCTTCATCCTCCATGGCCTCCCCCAGGATGGGGAGAGGTTCTCCCTCTGGTCCTTGGCCTTCATGGTGATGATGGCCCCTCCGGGATCCTCCTCCATAGCTTCCGGTGATGATGGCCCCCTCCGGCAGGGTGCCAGAGAGGGCCTAGATTGATTTCTCGTGCCTACAGAGGCTTGCGGCGGCGGAACTTCCGATCTAGGTTATTTTCTGGAGGTTTGGGAATTTATAGGAGAGGTTGGCGTCGAGAACAAGTCAGGGGGCCCCATGGGAAGTCCACGAGGCACAGGGGCGCGCCCAAGGGGATGGGCGCACCCCCTACCCTTGTGGGGCCCACGGGACTCCCATCCGGTAGATTTTTGTTCCAATATTTTTTATATTTTCCAGAAAAATTCTCCGTTGATTTTCGTCACATTCCGAGAACTTTTATTTCTGCACAAAAACAACACCATGGTAGTTCTGCAGAAAAGAACGTCAGTCCGGGTTAGTTCTAATCAAATCATACCAAAATCATATAAAACTATTGTAAACTTGGCATGAATACTTCACAAATTATAGATATGTTGGAGACGTATAAGCATCCCCAAGCTCAATTCTTGCTCGTCCTCGAGTAGGTAAATGATAAAAGAAATAATTTATGAAGTGTGAATGCTAGCAAGTGCATGAGTTTGATCAATGATAGTTCCAATCACTTTTTCTATCATCATTATATATCATAACAGTAGCTCAACTCATAAAACTTCTCATGATCAAGTAACAAGCTATTCACATGTTAAAGTATAGATCATAAACTTTCTTGAGAACTAACAAACCATGCTCTTAGTCATCAAACAATTGCAATTCATCTTATTTTCGGGAAGAGTCTATGTAAGAGCTTTGATTCAGCAAACTCCACATACTCAACTATCATTTAATCTTTCACAATTGCTAATACTCATGTGATATTAATGGGTTCAAAGTATTAATTAGACACAGAGAAAGATAGGGGCTTATAGTTTCGCCTCCCAACATTTTACCTCAAGGGTAATGTCAACAATAATAATTTATGAAAACCTACATCCAAGTGGATATATATATCCGGATCGCTCCAACACAAAGTAGTTGCCAAAGGAAAAAGTGTAAAAAGGAAAGGTGATGATCATCGTGACTCTTGTATAAGGGTAGAAGGTAAGAGTAAAAGATAGGCCCTTCCCAGAGGGAAGCAGAGGTTGTCATGCGCTTTTATGGTTGAATGCACAAAATCTTAATGCAAAAGAACGTCACTTTATATTGGCTCTTGTGATAAAGACCTTTATTATGCAGCCCGTCGGTTTTATTTCTTCCCTATCACAAGTTCATATAAAGCTTATTTTCTTCGCACTAATAGATCATACATATTTAGAAAGCAATTTTTATTGCATGCACCGATGACAACTTACTTGAAGGATCTTACTCAATCCATAGGTAGGTATGGCGGACTCTCATGGCAAAACTGGTTTAAGGAATGTTTGGAAGCACAATTAGTATCTCTACTTGGTGCAAAGAATTTGGCTAGCATGAGAGGGAAAGGCAAGCTCAACATGTTGGATGATCCAAGACAATATACCGTTTCAGATATAGAAAACATAACCCATTAAGTTGTCTTCCTTATCCAACATCATCCTTTTAGCATGTCATAGTTTAATGAGTGCTCACAATTGCAAAAGATTTCCAAGATAGTATATTTATATGCGAAATCTCTCTTCCTTCAATATTCTTTCATGAATTGTTCAAGTGACCAATTCTGCGTTTGCTAACTTTCAATAAGTTTAGTACCTATACTTATTATGTGTGAAGTCATTACTCCCCATGTTGTAAGCATATGAAACGCATATAAATTCAGATTTATTATATTCTATTCATTCAACCATTTACTCATAGGATACATGTGAAGCACGTGAGTAAATGACAAACTACTCCAAAAAGATATAAGTGAAGAATACTGAGTAGTCAAATAATTAAATAGCCATGGGAGGATTCTTTTTCATTCAAGATTTCAGATCCAAAGATTTTATTCAAACAGCAAGTAAAATTGAAAATACACTCCAAGCAAAACACATATCATGTGACGAATAAAAATATAGCTCCGAGTAAGGTATACCAATAGTTTTGAAGACGAAAGAGGGGATGCCTTCCGGGGCATCCCCAAGCTTAGGCACTTGAGTCTTCCTTGAATATTATCTTGGGGTGCCTTGGGCATCCCCAAGCTTAGGGTATTTTCCCTCCTTATTCTCCTCATATCGATATCTTACCCCAAGCTTGAAAACTTCAATCACACAAAACTTAACGGAACTTCGTGAGATAGGTTAGTATGATAAAGAGTAAACCATTCACTTTGCTACTGTCAAAGAAAAGGGTAATAATTGTTCTCACACAATTCCTACTGTACCATATCATTTCTAAAATTTATATTGAGAAATATAAGCCATAAAAACTAGAAACAAGCAAACTATGCAATGAAAACAGAATCTGTCAGAAACAGAACAGTCTGTAATGATTTGAACACCAACCATACTTTTGCTACTCCAAAAATTCTGAAATAAATTAGTGGACGTGAGGAATTTGTCTATCAATCTTCTGAAAAAAGTATCAACTCAATCGCACTCTTCTGTAAAAAAAATGACAGCTAATCTCGTGAGCGCAAAGTTTCTGTTTTTTACAGCATGATCACATTAACTTTCACCCAAGTCTTCCCAAAGGTCTTACTTGGCACTTTATTGAAACAAAATCTATAATACATGATTAATACAATAGCTTAATCATGAGAACACACAAAAATAGTAAGGGTAAATATTGGGTTGTCTCCCAACAAGCGCTTTTCTTTAATGCCTTTTAGCTAGGCATGATGATTTCAATGATGCTCACATAGAAGATAAGAATTGAAACATAAAGAGAGCATCATGAAGAATATGACTAGCACATCTAAACCTAACCCACTTCCTATGCCTAGTTATTTTGTGAGCACACAATTTATGGGAACAAGAATCAACTAGCATAGGAAGGCAAAACAAGTATAACTTCAAAACTTTAAGCACATAGAGAGGAAACTTGATATTATTGCAACTCCTACAAGCATGTATTCCTCCCTCATAATAATTTTCAGTAGCATCATGAATGAGTTCAACAATATAACCATCACATAAAGCATTCTGTTCATGATATACAAGCATAGAAATTTTACTAGTCTCCACATAAGCAAAATTCTTCTCATTCGGAATAGTGGGAGCAAACTCAATAGTGGAATCCTTACTAACTAAGGTTGAAACTCTTCCAAATTCACCTTAGATTATAGTATTATTCATACTCCAAAAGATATAAGTGAAGTTCATGGATCATTCTACAATTAATATAGACTAACCAATATCCAAGCTCAAAATATATAAGTGAAGCACACAAAGCATTCTATAAAACCATACTCCAAAGATTTAAGTGAAGCACAAAGAGCAATTCTATAAGATCATGCTTAAAAGATATAAGTGAAGCACATGAATCATTCTATGAAACAATGAAGGGCTATCTCATACTAGCATGGTTCTTAAAGGAAAAACAAAAACACAAAGGACACAAATCATGTGAACAAAACATAAACCGAGGTATACCAATAATTGTTGAAGAAGAAAGATGGGATGCCAACCGGGGCATCCCCAATCTTATATGCTTGAATATCCTTGTAATATTTACTTGGGGTGCCTTGGGAATCCCCAAGCTTGAGCTCTTGCCTCTCTTTATTCTTCTCACATCGGTAACTCCTCGTTCTTCAAACACTTCATCCACAAAAACTTGACAAAAACTTTGTGAGATCCGTTAGTATACTAAAGCAAATCACTAACTTTAGGTACTATTGAAAATTCATTCCAATTTCATATAAGCACTTTATCTACTGTATTCCAACTTCACCATGGTTCATACCCCCCGATACTACCCATAGATTCATGAAAATAAGCAATCAACACATAGAAAACGGAATCTTTCAAAAACAGGACAGTCTGTAGTAATATGGAAGCTTAGTATACTTCTGTAACTACAAAAATTCTAAAACAAATATGAAAATTTGAAGATTTTGTACAGAAGTAATGTGCAAAAAGTTTCAGACCCATTTGACTTTTCAGTAAAAAAGTAAATTCACGCGCTACAGCCAAAGTTTCTGTTTTTGTACTGCACAAAGTAAACAAGCAATCTAATCATCCTAAAACCAAGGCTTGGCACATTATTTTTATAATACAATGGATATATACAAGGGGATAATTATTTTCCGAGAAGGCTCCATGAAATTTTTTACATTGTTTCCATGAGCATGAACACAAGTGTTCAAGGTCGACCCTCACTTCTCCAATGCATAACCTTCCAATCACTTCTCTTATTGAAAAACTTTTTAGGTATGAGAGGCAAGTAATTTTTTTGTATTTTCATTCTTTAATTTTTTTGTATGTTTCACCCACAACTAAATAGAAACAAAAAAGGAAAAACAAAATCTACTTAGTGAAGAAAGAAAACTAGCACACATGAGAATATCAACCCCACGCTATTGCTCCCCGGCATCGGCGCCAGAAAAGAGCTTGATAATCCCCAAGTGCAGGGAATCATCGTAGCTATTCCCAATGGTGGAAGTGATAAGTATGGAGTGTCGAACCCACAAGGAGCTAAAGATATGATCAATATTCTCTCAAGCCCTATCTGCCACTGATACGACTCTACGTACACCAAAACATTTGCTTCCAACTAGAAATGAGAAATAAAACTACGTTGTGGGTATGAAGAGGATAACTTTGCATGGTATCCGAGAGATAAAATGTAAAAGTAGGTGCTGTTATCATAAAGTTAGAATATATTACTAAATATTATAAATAGTGAGTGTGGAATAATGATGGATTGGTGTGCGGAATTGTCTTAGGCAATTGTTAACAAGACCGGTGGTCGTCATTGCAATTTCATATGAGGGAGAGGCATAAGCTAACATACTTTCTCTTCTTGGATCATATGCACTTATGATTGGAACTCTACCAAGCATCTGCAACTACTAAAGATCATTAAGGTAAAACCCAACCATAGAATTAAAGCATCAAGTCCCCTTTATCCCATACGCAACAACCCCCTTACTCGGGTTTATCCTTCTGTCACTCAAGCAACCCACTATAAGCGAATCATGAATGTATTGCAACACCCTACAGCGAGAATCCCTCACGCTTGCGCGACACGGAGGGCACAATAGGACAACACCAAAATAAAACATACAAATCGTACCAATCTAGATCATCAATCAACCCAAAGACAAAGGATATCTACTCAAAACATCATAGGATGGCAACACATCATTGGATCATAATATGTGGCATAAAGTATCATGTTCAAGTAGGGATTACAGCGGGGTGCGGGAGAGTGGACCGCGTAAAAGAGATGAGGGTGATGATGATGGTGGTGATGTTGATGAAGACGATCACCGTGGTGATGATTCCCCTCTCGATGGCACTCTGGTGCCACCAAGAGAGAGGGGGAGAGGTTCTCCCCCTTGTGCTTCCTCCTCCATGGCCTCCCCCTGGATGGGGAGAGGTTCTCCCTCTGGTCCTTGGCCTTCATGGTGATGATGGCCCCTCCGGGATCCTCCTCCACAGCCTCCGGTGATGATGGCCCCCTCCGGCAGGGTGCCACAGAGGGCCTAGATTGATTTCTCGTGGCTACAGAGGCTTGCAGCGGCGGAACTTCCGATCTAGGTTATTTTTCGAAGGTTTGGGCATTTATAGGAGAGGTTGGCGTCGAGAACAAGTCAGGGGGCCCCATGGGAAGTCCACGAGGCACAGGGGCGCGCCCAGGGGGTTGGTGTTGGGGATCGTAGCAGAAATTAAAAAATTTCTATGCATCACCAAGATCAATCTATGGAGTATTCTAGCAACGAGGGGAATAGGAGTGCATCTACATACCCTTGTAGATCGCGAGCGGAAGCGTTCAAGTTAACGGGGATGATGGAGTCGTACTCGTCGTGATCCAAATCACCGATGACCAAGTGCCGAACGGACAGCACCTCCGCGTTCAACACACGTACGGTTGGGAAGACGTCTCCTCCTTCTTGATCCAGCAAGGGGGAAGGAGAGGTTGATGAAGATCCAGCAGCACGACGGCGTGGTGGTGGATGCAGCAGGATCCCGGCAGGGCTTCGCCAAGCACAAGCGGGGAGGAGAGGTGTTACAGAGGGAGAGGGAGGCGCCAAGAGCAAGGTGCGGCTGCCCTCCCTCCCTTCCACTATATATAGGGGCTAGGGGGGCGCCTGCCCCCTTGGAGATCCCATCTAAAAGGGGGGGGCGGCCCCTGGGGGCAACGGCCCCCTTAGGGTTTCCAACCAGGGGGCGCATGCCCCCTCGGGGGGGGGGGGACGGCCCCCTATGGTTTCCAACCCTAGGCGCCTTGGGCCCTTGGGTGGGGCGCACCAGCCTATCAGGGGCTGGTTCCCACGCCACTTCAGCCCATGGGGCCCTCCGGGATAGGTGGCCCCATTCGGTGGACCCTCAGGATCCTTCCGGTGGTCCCGGTACAATACAGGTAACCCCCGAAACCTTCCCGCTGGCCAAAACTGGACTTTCTATGTACAAATCTTTACCTCCTGACCATTCCAGAACTCCTCGTGACGTCCGGGATCTCATCCGGGACTCCGAACAACTTTCGGGTTACTGCATACTAATATCTCTACAACCCTAGCGTCATCGAACCTTAAGTGTGTAGACCCTACGGGTTCGGGAGACACGCGGACATGACAGGGACGCCTCTCTGGTCAATAACCAACAGCGGGATCTGGATACCCATGTTGGCTCCCACATGCTCCTCGATGATCTCATCGGATGAATCACGATGTCGAGGACTTAATCAATCCCGTATACAATTCCCTTTGTCAATCGGTACGTTACTTGTCCGAGACTCGATCGTCGGTATCCCAATACCTTGTTCAGTCTCGTTACCGGCAAGTTACTTTACTCGTACCGTAATGCATGATCCTGCGATCAACCACTTGATCACATTGAGCTCATTATGATGATGCATTACCGAGTGGGCCCAGAGATACCTCTCCATCATACGGAGTGACAAATCCCAGTCTCGATTCGTGCCAACCCAACAGACACTTTCGGAGATACCTGTAATGTACCTTTATAGTCACCCAGTTACGTTGTGACGTTTGGCACACCCAAGGTACTCCTACGGTATCCGGGAGTTGCACAATCTCATGGTCTAAGGAAATGATACTTGACATTCAGAAAAGCTACAGCAAACGAACTACACGATCTTTGAGCTAAGCTGAGGATTGGGTCTTGTCCATCACATCATTCTCCTAATGATGTGATCCCGTTATCAATGACATCTAATGTCCATAGTCAGGAAACCATGACTATCTTTTGATCAACGAGCTAGTCAACTAGAGGCTCACTAGGGACGTGTTGTGGTCTATGTATTCACACATGTATTACGATTTCCCAGATAACACAATTATAGCATGAACAATAGACAATTATCATGAACAAAGAAATATAATAATAACCATTTTATTATTGCCTCTAGGGCATATTTCCAACAGTCTCCCACTTGCACTAGAGTCAATATTCTAGTTACATTGTGATGAATCGAACACCCAGGCAGTTCTGGTGTTGATCATGTTTTGCTCTAGGGAGAGGTTTAGTCAATGGATCTGCTACATTCAGGTCCGTATGTACTTTACAAATTTCTATGTCTCCATTTCGAACACTTTCACGAATGGAGTTGAAGCGACGCTTGATATGCCTGGTCTTCCTGTGAAACCTGGGCTCCTTGGCAAGGGCAATAGCTCCAGTGTTGTCACAGAAGAGAGTCATCGGCCCTGACGCATTGGGTATGACTCCTAGGTCGGTGATGAACTCCTTCACCCAGATTGCTTCTTGTGCTGCCTCCGAGGCTGCCATGTATTCTGATTCACATGTAGATCCCGCCACGACGCTTTGCTTGCAACTGCACTAGCTTACTGCCCCACCATTCAAAATATACACGTATCCGGTTTGTGACTTAGAGTCATCCAGATCTGTTTCGAAGCTAGCGTCGATGTAACCCTTTACGACGAGCTCTTCGTCACCTCCATAAACGAGAAACATTTCCTTAGTCCTTTTCAGGTACTTCAGGATATTCTTGACCGCTGTCCAGTGTTCCATGCCAGGATTACTTTGGTACCTTCCTACCAAACTCACGGCAAGGTTTACATTAGGTCTGGTACACAACATAGCATACATGATAGACCCTATGGCCGAGGCATAGGGGACGTCACTCATCTTTTCTCTATCTTCTGTCGTGGTCGGGCATTGAGCCGTGCTCAATCTTCAATATCTTGTCAAGGTAGGTACTCTGTGAAAGACCAATGAGGTGTCTCGATCTATCTCTATAGATCTTGATGCCTAATATATAAGCAGCTTCTCCAAGGTCCTTCATTGAAAAACACTTGTTCAAGTAGGCCTTTATGCTTTCCAAGAATTCTATATCATTTCCCATCAACAGTATGTCATCCACATACAATATGAGAAATTCTACAGAGCTCCCACTCACTTTCTTGTAAATGCAGGCTTCTCCATAAGTCTGCATAAACCCAAACACTTTGATCATCTCATCAAAACGAATGTTCCAACTCCGAGATGCTTGCACCAGCCCATAAATCGAGCGTTGGAGCTTGCACACCTTGTCAGCATTCTTAGGATCGACAAAACCTTCCGGTTGCATCATATACAATTCTTCCTTAAGGAAACCATTAAGGAATGCCCTTTTGACTTCCATTTGCCATATCTCATAATCATAGAATGCGGCAATTGCTAACATGATTCGGACAGACTTCAGCTTCGCTACGGGTGAGAAAGTCTCATCGTAGTCAACCCCTTGAACTTGTCAATAACCCTTAGCGACAAGCCGAGCTTTATAGATGGTCACATTACCATCCGCGTCTGTCTTCTTCTTAAAGATCCATTTATTTTCTATGGCTCGCCGATCAACGGGCAAGTCAGTCAAAGTCCATACTTCGTTTTCATACATGGATCCTATCTCGGATTTCATGGCTTCTAGCCATTTGTCGGAATCCGGGCCCGCCATCGCTTCTTCATAGTTCGAAGGTTCACCGTTGTCTAACAACATGATTTCCAAGACAGGGTTGTCGTACCACTCTGGTGCGGAACGTGTCCTTGTGGACCTACGAAGTTCAGTAGCAACTTGATCTGAAGTTTCATGATCATCATCATCAACTTCCTCTCCAGTCGGTGCAGGCACCTCGGGAACATTTTCTTGAGCTGTGCCACTTACCGGTTCAACAGGTAATACTTCATCAAGTTCTACCTTCCTCCCACTTATTTCTTTCGAGAGAAACTCTTTCTCTAGAAAGGACCCATCCTTGGCAACAAAGATCTTGCCTTCGGATCTGAGGTAGATGGTATACCCAACAGTTTCTTTAGGGTATCCTATGAAGACGCATTTTTCCGACTTGGGTTCGAGCTTTTCAGGTTGAAGTTTCTTGACATAAGCATCGCATCCCCAAACTTTTAGAAACGACAGCTTAGGTTTCTTCCCAAACCATAATTCATACGGTGTCGTCTCAACGGATTTCGACGGAGCCTTATTTAAAGTGAATGCGGTAGTCTCTAAAGCATAGCCCCAAAATGATAGCGGTAAATCGGTAAGAGACATCATAGATCGCACCATATCTAATAGAGTACGATTACGACATTCGGACACACCATTACGCTGAGGTCTTCCAGGCGGCGTGAGTTGTGAAACTATTCCACATTTTCTTAAGTGTGTGCCAAATTCGTGACTCAAGTATTCTCCCCCACGATCTGATCGCAAGAACTTGATTTTCCTGTCACGTTGATTCTCAACCTCATTCTGAAATTCCTTGAACTTTTCAAAGGTCTCAGACTTGTGTTTCATTAAGTAGACATACCCATATATACTCAAGTCATCAGTGAGGGTGAGAACATAACGATAGCCACCGCGAGCCTCAACACTCATTGGACCGCACACATCAGTATGTATGATTTCCAATAAGTTGGTTGCTCGCTCCATTGTTCCTGAGAACGAAGTCTTGGTCATCTTACCCATGAGGCATGGTTCGCATGTGTCACATGATTCATAATCAAGAGACTCTAAAAGTCCATCTGCATGGAGCTTCTTCATGCGTTTGACACCTATGTGACCAAGGCGGCAGTGCCACAAGTATGTGGGACTATCATTATCAACCTTACATCTTTTGGTATTCACACTATGAATATGAGTAGCATTACGCTCGAGATTCATTAAGAATAAACCATTCACCATCGGAGCATGACCATAAAACATATCTCTCATATAAATAGAACAACCATTATTCTCGGATTTAAATGAGTAGCCATCTCGTATTAAACGAGATCCTGATACAATGTTCATGCTCAAAGCTGGAACTAAATAACAATTATTGAGGTTTAAAACTAATCCCGTAGGTAAATTCAGAGGTAGCGTGCCGACGGCGATCACATTGACCTTGGAACCATTCCCGACGCGCATCGTCACCTCGTCCTTCGCCAGTCTCCGTTTATTCCGCAGCTCCTGCTTTGAGTTACAAATGTGAGCAATCGCACCGGTATCAAATACCCAGGAGCTACTACGAGTACTGGTAAGGTACACATCAATTACATGTATATCACATATACCTTTCGTGATGCCGGCCTTCTTGTCCGCTAAGTATTTGGGGCAGTTCCGCTTCCAGTGACCACTTCCCTTGCAATAAAAACACCCAGTCTCGGGCTTGGGTCCATTCTTTGGCTTCTTCCCGGCAGCTTGCTTACCGGGCACGGCAACTCCCTTGCCGTCCTTCTTGAAGTTCTTCTTACCCTTGCCTTTCTTGAACTTAGTGGTTTTATTCACCATCAACACTTGATGTTCCTTTTTGACTTCTACCTCTGCTGATTTCAGCATTGCAAATACTTCAGGAATGGTCTTTTCCATCCCTTGCATATTGAAGTTCATCACAAAGCTCTTGTAGCTCGGTGGAAGCGACTGAAGGATTCTGTCAATGACCGCGTCATCCGGGAGATTAACTCCCAGCTGAGTCAAGCGGTTATGCAACCCAGACATTTTGACTATGTGCTCACTGACAGAACTATTTTCCTCCATCTTACAGCTGAAGAACTTGTCGGAGACTTCATATCTCTCGACCCGAGCATGAGCTTGAAAACCAATTTTTAGCTCTTCAAACAACTCATATGCTCCGTGTCTCTCAAAACGCTTTTGGAGCCCCGGTTCTAAGCTGTAAAGCATGCCGCACTGAACGAGGAAGTAATCATCAGCACGTGTCTGCCAAGCGTTCATAACGTCTTGGTTCTGTGGGACGGGTGTGTCACCTAGCGGTGCTTCTAGGACATAATCTTTCTTGGCAGCTATGAGGATGATCCTCAGGTTCCGGTCCGTATAGTTGCTGCCATCGTCTTTTAGCTTGGTTTTCTCTAGGAACGCGTTGAAGTTGAGGACAACGTGGGCCATTTGATCTACAAGACATATTGTAAAGATTTTAGACTAAGTTCATGATAATTAAGTTCATCTAATCAAATTATTAAATGAACTCCCACTCAGATAGACATCCCTCTAGTCATCTAAGTATAACATGATCCGAGTTAACTAGGCCGTGTCCGATCATCACGTGAGACGGACTAGTCAACATCGGTGAACATCTTCATGTTGATCGTATCTTCTATACGACTCATGCTCGACCTTTCGGTCTTTTGTGTTCCGAGGCCATGTCTGTACATGCTAGGCTCGTCAAGTCAACCTAAGTGTATTGCGTGTGTCAATCTGTCTTACACCCGTTGTATTCGAACGTTAGAATCTATCACACCCGATCATCACGTGGTGCTTCGAAACAACAAACCTTCGCAACGGTGCACAGTTAGGGGGAACACTTTCTTGAAATTATTACGAGGGATCATCTTATTTAAACTACCGTCGTTCTAAGCAAATAAGATGTAAAACATGATAAACATCACATGCAATCAAATAGTGACATGATATGGCCAATATCATTTGCTCCTTTGATCTCCATCTTCGGGGCTCCATGATCATCGTTGTCACCGGCATGACACCATGATCTCCATCATCATGATCTCCATCATCGTGTCTTCTTGAAGTTGTCTCATCATCTATTACTTCTACTACTATGGCTAATGCTTTAGCAATAAAGTAAAGTAATTACATGACGTTTATGTTGACACGCAGGTCATAAATAAATAAAGACAACTCCTATGGCTCCTGCCGGTTGTCATACTCATCGACATGCAAGTCGTGATTCCTATTACAAGAACATGATCAATCTCATACATCACATATATCATTCATCATTCATCACAACCTTTGGCCATATCACATCACAAAACACTTGCTGCAAAAACAAGTTAGACGTCCTCTAATTGTTGCTGCAAGTTTTTACGTGGCTGCTATAGGTTTCTAGCAAGAACGTTTCTTACCTACGCCAAAACCACAACGTGAATTGCCAATTTCTATTTACCCTTCATAAGGACCCTGTTCATTGAATCTGATCCGACTAAAGTGGGAGAGACAGACACCCGCCAGCCACCTTATGCAACTAGTGCATGTCAGTCGGTGGAACCGGTCTCACGTAAGCGTACGTGTAAGGTTGGTCCGGGCCGCTTCATACCACGATGCCGCCGAAGCAAGATAAGACTAGTAACGGCAAGCAAATTGACAATATCGACGCCCACAACTACTTTGTGTTCTACTTGTGCATAGTAACTACGCATAGACCTAGCTCATGATGCCACTGTTGGGGATCGTAGCAGAAATTAAAAAATTTCTACGCATCACCAACATCAATCTATGGAGTATTCTAGAAACGAGGGGAATAGGAGTGCATCTACATACCCTTGTAGATCGCGAGCAGAAGCGTTCAAGTGAACGGGGATGATGGAGTCGTACTCGCCGTGATCCAAATCACCGATGACCAAGTGCCGAACGGACAACACCTCCGCATTCAACACACGTACGGTTGGGAAGACGTCTCCTCCTTCTTGATCCAGCAAGGGGGAAGGAGAGGTTGATGAAGATCCAGCAGCACGACGGCGTGGTGGTGGATGCAGCAGGATCCCGGCAGGGCTTCGCCAAGCACAAGTAGGGAGGAGAGGTGTTATGAAGGGAGAGGGAGGCGCCAAGAGGAAGGTGCGGCTGCCCTCCCTCCCTTCCACTATATATAGGGGCTAGGGGGGCGCATGCCCCCTTGGAGGCAACGGGGGGGGGGGGGGGGCGGCCCTGGGGGCAACGGCCCCCTTAGGGTTTCCAACCAGGGGGGCGCATGCCCCCTCGGGGGGGCAACGGCCCCCTAGGGTTTCCAACCCTAGGCGCCTTGGGCCCTTGGGTGGGGCGCACCAGCCCATCAGGGGCTGGTTCCCACGCCACTTCAGCCCATGGGGCCCTCCGGGATAGGTGGCCCCATCCGGTGGACCTCCGGGACCCTTCCGGTGGACCTCCGGGACCCTTCCGGTGGTCCTGGTACAATACCGGTAACCCCCGAAACCTTCCCGCTGGCCGAAATTGGACTTCCTATATATAAATCTTTACCTCCGGACCATTTTGGAACTCCTCGCGACGTCCGGGATCTCATCCGGGACTCCGAACAACTTTCGGGTTACTGCATACTAATATCTCTACAACCCTAGCGTCATCGAACCTTAAGTGTGTAGACCCTACGGGTTTGGGAGACACGCAGACATGACCGAGACGCCTCTCCGGTCAATAACCAACAGCGGGATCTGGATACCCATGTTGGCTCCCACATGCTCCTCGATGATCTCATCAGATGAACCACAATGTCGAGGACTTAATTAATCTCGTATACAATTCCCTTTGTCAATTGGTACGTTACTTGTCTGAGACTCGATCGTCGGTATCCCAATACCTTGTTCAGTCTCGTTACCGGCAAGTCACTTTACTCGTACCGTAATGCATGATCCCGCGATCAACCACTTGATCACACTGAGCTCATTATGATGATTCATTACCGATTGGGCCCAGAGATACCTCTCCGTCATACGGAGTGACAAATCCCAGTCTCGATTCGTGCCAACCCAACAGACACTTTCGGAGATACCTGTAATGTACCTTTATAGTCACCCAGTTACGTTGTGACGTTTGGCACACCCAAGGTACTCCTACGGTATCCGGGAGTTGCACAATCTCATGGTCTAAGGAAATGATACTTGACATTCAGAAAAGCTATAGCAAACGAACTACACGATCTTTGAGCTAAGCTTAGGATTGGGTCTTGTCCATCACATCATTCTCCTAATGATGTGGTCCAATTATCAATGACATCTAATGTCCATAGTCAGGAAACCATGACTATCTTTTGATCAACGAGCTAGTCAACTAGAGGCTCACTAGGGGCGTGTTGTTGTCTATGTATTCACACATGTATTACGATTTCCCGGATAACACAATTATAGCATGAAGAATAGACAATTATCATGAACAAAGAAATATAATAATAACCATTTTATTATTGCCTCTAGGGCATATTTCCAACAGTTGGGTGCGCCCCCACCCTCGTGGGGGCCACGGGACTCCCCTCTGTTAGATTTTTGTTCCAGTATTTTTTATATTTTCCAGAAAAATTCTCTGTTCATTTTCATCGCATTCCGAGAACTTTTATTTCTGCACAAAAACAACATCACGGTAGTTCTGCTGAAAGTAGCATCAGTCCGGGTTAGTTCTAATCAAATCATACCAAAATCATATAAAACTATTGTAAACTTGGCATGAATACTTCATAAATTATAGATACGTTGGAGAAGTATCATTATGCCACATCGCGTGCATGCCGCACTCCAACTGTATCTTGCGACACGTCCACGTGCCCCTTTTGAATGCCCTGGAATTGCACTTGAAAAATGCTTGCTTAGGCCACTCAGTGTGATACCTGCAGTATTGTCGAATACATGTTCTAGTGTACATAGTTGGCATTTTCATAACATTTTTGGCATGTTGCAATCACTTGTTTCACTTTTTATTAACTGTCAAATTGTAATTGCTTCACTAGGTCTGGTCTAAAAAAAAATAGAGCTATAAACAAAGGAATACGTTTGTGCAAGTAGACGGCCGATCGTTGTCTTTTTCAGGATGGGTGTAGCATATGTCGTGCTCGCTGTCGATGGTTGGTATGAACAAATCGATGAGAAGGTGAGATCTCGCGCTGTCAGCACTCATGAAAGTGCGTTATATCGACTAGAGGGGGGGTGAATAGGCAATTTTTATGAAAGTCTTCAAAACGCGGAAGTTATGAAGACAAACAGCAGAGATATGCCTATTACTATGCAGCGGAAGGTAGACTACACTAGGCAAGCCATGGTCAAGTATCAACAGAGTGAAAGCACAATGACAAATAGCTGCAGTGTAATAAGGATCAGGTAGGAAGATGTTATGAAGCCAAACAGATCATACACTCACGTTGTGAAGACCAGAGATAGAACAGACATGCAATGACTTCACAATGAGTAATCAGTAAGAAAAAGGAAGTGAAGATGAAACCAGTGACTCGTTGAAGACAATGATGTGTTGGACCAGTTCCAGTTGCTGTGACAACTGTACGTCTGGTTGGAGCGGCTAGGTATTTAAACCTTAGGACACACAGTCCCGGACACCCAGTCCTGAACACGCAGCTCGGGACACCAAGTCCTCACCGTATTCTCCTTGAGCTAAGGTCACATAGTCCTCGCCCAATCACTCTGGTAAGTCTTCAAGGTAGACTCCCAAACCTTCACAGACTTCGTTCACTGGCAATCCACAATGTCTCTTGGATGCTCTGAACACGACGCCTAACCGTCTGGAGGATGCACAGTCCTCAAGTGTAATAAGTCTTTAGATCACACAGACAAGAAGACTTAAGTGATGCCCAATTCTCTCTAGCTCTGGTGGTTAGGGCTTTTATCCTCACAAGGAATTTTCTTTCAAAGGCTTCGAGGTGGGTTGCTCTCAAACGACAAAAGCCGTACTCTTAATCTGAGCAGCCAACCGTTTATGGTTGCAGGGGGTGGGCTATTTATAGCCACTTGGAACCCGACCTGATTTGTCCGAAATGACCCTGGGTCACTAAGGAACTGACACGTGTCCCAACGGTCAGATTCCAAACTCACATGGCAACTTTACTTGGGCTACAAGCAAAGCTGACTTGTCCGGCTCTGAACAAGATTCGCTCTCATTGTCTTCACTCGAAGACATAGGTTTTTGGTTTAGGCATCACTTCAGTCATTCTGACTGGTTCTCCTGGACCCCACTTAACAGTACGGTGGATCCTATGACTCAACACAAAAGAAAAAGAACTACGAAAGATCTAAGTCTTCGAGCTCCATAGGCTTCATATCGTGTCTTCTCTTGTCATAGTCTTCAATGTGAATATCTTCATATACCACCTTTGACTTCAATGTCTTCATACATTTTTAGGGGTCATCTCTGGTAGTAAAACCGAATCATTAAGGGACTTCTACCTGTGTTATCCTGCAATTCTCACAAACACATTAGTCCCTCAACGAGGTTTGTCGTCAATACTCCAAAACCAACTAGGGGTGGCACTAGATGCACTTACAATCTCCCCCTTTTTGGTGATTGATGACAAACTAGTTGAAGTTTTCAACGGGGAATATAATCTGTGAATTTGTAAAAGATAAGGAATTGTCTTCATAAGTTGCAAGGGCTCCCCCTGAAGATGTGCATATAAGTTAGTTTGCTTTTGGAATGCAAATGCACATGGCAGGTTGTACTTGAGGAGATCCACTTCAGCTTATGATGACAATCCACTATGCATGTGAAAGTATATGAAGATAATGACATGCATAATGGAAAATGGACGTCTGCAGAATGAGCTAAGTGCGGAATTTATCGTCGCACATGTGGAATTTATCTTCGCAACAAGGTGGAAAATAAGTAGCAGACGACCATCTAGTTTAAGTGTTACAACTCATAAGAACCAAATATAGCAAAAAAAACGAGAGTTGTAAGCACGAAGCAAAATATAAGGCACCCGCCCATATGAACCCGCTTGAAGACTATCAATATCTCATATGTTTCTCCCCCTTTTGTCAGTAATGACCAAAAAGGTTTGAAGACATAGAGTCTCTACTCGTTCCCATGAGGAGTAGGTGAAGTAGCAGGGTTGTTGGTGTTGGTTGGTGGTGCAGAAGAGCTTGGAGGTGCTGAAGCAGGTGGCGGTGAAGTAGCATCGTCTTCTTCCTCAATAATTCTAGCAGTGACTGTGGCAGTAGAGGAAGAGAACTCAGAATCTTCAACGGATGGAGTTCCTAGCAGCACAGCTCTTCGAGGAGGTGTGGAGTCAAACTTGAATCTCTCAGTGAAGCCATCCTCTTGAAGATCAGCTTCAGAAAGCATCATCGTTAGCCCTTTCCATGTGCGGCGACAGGTTTCATGGGCAACGAAAGAGTTCTTGGTGGCAAGATTTCGAGTGCGATTAACATCCACCAAGAGGCTTTTCATCTGACGCTTCAGCCAGTCATGATGCCTATCTTGTTTCTGATGTAGGGCCACAAGAAGCTCTCGGTCGTTGAGAACACGAGTGCGCTTCTTGGGTCTTGAAGCAGTGGCACTGTCAGTGGCTTCAGTTGAAGCAGGGTGTGGTGCACGTGTAGTGCCAGCCAAAGGATATACCCGAGAAACTGCTTCAACAACTTCAACATTCTATGAAAAACTCTGATGTTCTGCATTCTGAAGACTTAGTGGTTGCTTGGCAGGCTCAGAATATATGGCTTCAGTTGACATGTCCACGTCAGGCAAGAAGATCCGATGGTTGCGGGCTGAGGGCTGATAAGAGATTGCGGAGTGTAGCTTGCTCAGCCGCATGACCCAAGGGGCGTAGAACTTCAAACCAAACAGATCCATGCCTGATGCAGCAAGTTGGCGTATGAAGAAGTCCTGTGCATTGAAGCATTTGCCATGAAGTATATAGAAGACCAAAGTCTTCATTGCACCCTGAAGCTTGGCATTGGGAGAGTGCCCTTTGATAGGCTAGAGAGTCCGCCTGATGATGTGATAGATGGTTCTGGGCAGGTACTCAAGGTCTTCAACGAAGAACTCTGTTGGATACACAGCATCTGGAGGCAAAGGCTTCATCATGCTGAGCATTTGACTCATATTAGGTTCTGGTCACTGAAAGATGCTCTCAATAGCTTCAGCATGCAGTTGACAGCCTTTCTCGAAAAGATCGCCTGGAGTGGGCAAGCCAGTGAGCTCAATAATGTCAAAAGCATTGGCTTCATGATGGACGTTGCCAGTCATCCACTCCAGGACCCAAGTCTTCGTATCTCTGCTGTATCCTTTGATGTGAAGGGTGGCATAGAATTGTAGCAACAGCTCCTCATTCCAATGCTCTTCATCAGTAACAAACTGCAGCAGACCCACTTGCTTGAAGCAATCCAACGCTTCTTCTAGACAGGGCAGACCAGCTATAACTTCAACATCAAAGCGCTTGTGTGGGAAGATGCGACCTTGGTTGTAAAGGATGCAAGAGTAGTAGCTTCACTGAGGATAGCTCCAGAACTGATCAGATGATATCCTTTCCCTTGAGTAGGGGTTCTTGGAGCTGTCGAAGAACGTGTTGTCTGCCCTGAAGCCATTGATGTTGAAGGAGCCAGGTGCTGATGCAGGACCTGGAAACCTTGGCAGTCTTGGGATTGGCTTCTGGACCTGAGGCCTGTGCTCAACATGATAGTTGAATTGGGGACCGGCAGCAGACTCAGGAACAAAAGTGGTGGGTTCAGTGGCTTCGCTGTCTTCAGAAGCTTTTGCTGGGGAGGGCTCCACATTAGCTTCGTTGTTGGTTGTGGCAGCCTCAAGATTTTCATCCTCCGCTTGACTAGCTGGAGGGTCGGTCACAAGCACGTTCTCCTAGAGAACTACTTCTTGGTGGAGCAGGGGAGTGGGATCTTGTGGTACTTCTTCTGCGGCTGATGCAGCCGGAATGTCTTCAGCCGAGACTTGAGGCCTTTGACCTTTGCGAAGACTGCGGAACGCAGACGACGCCTGTGGGGTTGGAGTGGGCTGGGCCTCATAGTCTTCTTCCTCTTGAGGGCGATCCTCCCATGAGGCATCCTATGCAATTGGCGTCAGTGGACGACCAACGCTGATGAGTTTGTTGTGTTCTAACTGAGGAAGGGCTGCATCATCTTCTACATTGTCATGATGACCAATGTCTTCAGCAGTGATGGGATTAGCTACTGGAATATCTTCAGCTTCAGGATCCTCTGTGGAAGCAGGCTCATGAACCGTTAGTTGACGTTCTGCGTCAGGGTGGACCATAGAGATGGGTTCAACTATCAAGGGCTCTGTGGGAGCAGCCCGAGATTTCTTGGTCTTTCTCTTTTTCTTGGTGGGGGTAGTAGGAGAGGCTTCAGAGCTTTTCCTCTTCCTGGCTTCAGCCTCAGCGGTTCTTGTCTTCTTGAGTTCTGAAGCTGTTGACCGGCTCTTTGGCTTCGAGCCAGTCATTCTTGTTGGGAAGACAATCGGAACTACTTCTTGCCTTGGTGCATCAGATTCATCCGTAACAGGCTTCTTCTTCTTCTTTGTGGCCATCCTGGGGTCGATGCCAGGACGCCCAAGTGCCTTGCGCTTCTCAGCCTCATTATAGGCTTGCACACATCTGTCAGCCAGAGTCTTCATGCGCTCACGCGAGCCCTGAGCTTCTGCATGCTTCTTCACAAAGGCTTCCTTGAGCTCGTTCATCATTGTCTTGAAGTTCTTTACTTCTTGCACGCTGAGCTTGGCCATATGCTTCTTGAACTGAGCCTTTTCATAGTCAATTTTCTGCTTCAGTTCAACTATGCGCTGGGCAATAGCAAGTTCTAAAGTAATGGCGCCTTGGCAGGCGACACTGAGGCCAATAGGTAGCTGCAGATCTTCAAAGCTGATGTTTGGCGTGTCAAACCACTTGTCAATGAAGCTGTGGATGATGGCGACATCAAAGAGAGGCAGATTATTGAAGATTTCTGCTTCTTCTTTGCTCTTGATGAGCTGCTCAAGAGCGTCATCTGCAAGATCTTCATCACTTGACAGATCAATGGCTTCATTGTGTAGGATGGCAGTAGCTGTGAGCTCTTTGCCAGTATGAGACAGAGGCATCTTGGCCTTCTGGTGCCTTGAGACGCATGATAAGTCTTCAGACTGCACACTGTCTTCAGGAGGTGCAGTCGCCAATGGCTTCGCCTTTGAGATTTTTGGTGAAGGGGCCGGCTTTGAAGCTTTTGGCTTCTTCAACTGCTTTGGCTTCGGCACTGCAGGCGCTGCAGGCGCTTCATCAGACTTAGTGTCAGCTGCAGGCTCATTCACTGTAGTCCCTTGAACCAAGATGTAGGTGATGAGGCCTTCAAGGTTGGCATACGGACCGATGACATTGGGTTCTGCTTCTCGTGTGCCATCTGCCCTTGGTGCTGAGGGACCAGGGTTGAAATCTAACCCAAATTTCTTCTTGTTCTGCTTCGTTGAGTTTTGTGCAAACTGGAAGTTGTGCTTGAAAAGATTGTCATCACGACACCAGAGTAGTGACGACGGATGTGCATCATCAAGCTGTGGCCCATGAACCATGCATGGAAAGAAGCTTTGGGCAATAGCTTCATCTTTGGACCTGGGTACTAGATGTATAAGATGTCTCCCCACGATCTTTTGATGGCACTTTTCTCAGCATACTCTTGGGTTGTGAAGCGGTATTTGAACCATTGTTCTTCCCAATAGCGTCGAATCCATTGGATTCGGGTCTTGCGCTGACCATAATCCTCTTCAGGATTTGTCTTATACATTTCTGCGAGTTCATCAGGCAGATCTTTGGATGTTCCGCCACGACGTTGTCTACCCCCCTTCCTTGCTGCTTTCTCTGAAGCCATAAACTTTAACTTGAAAGGCTTCAAGACGTTCAAAGGCTTCAAAGGCTTTCTCTTGCTGGACCAACAGGAACTAGCTTCAGGAGAATTTATGTGATGCTGTAAGAATTCTGCAAATGAATGCAGACTATGAGAACCAAAGGATTCTCCCATAGACATGTACCTGTGACAGCATTAAGGTGCGAGGGAAGGGGAAGAGGTCATATGCATTCTCAGAAGATTTTGAAGATAAATCAGTTTAGAAGACATTGACCTCATCGTGCGAAGACATTCACTCATAGATAAGAAGTTGGTTCCAGATTTGTACGAATCCACAGATCAGTACAAGTGAGGAATCTAACTACTTTGTGAAGCACAAGTGAATATACTAGGCATGTTATGAGATGCAGTTTGAGAGAGATCTAGCTTGTGTGAACAGAAACTGCTTGTGGTAGAAAGTGATAGATCAATAGGATCAACAGTGCTGTAAAAAGGGAGTTTTAATTACCACACTGAGAACTGCTAGACGGAGTGGGAGATGAGGCCGAGCAGTTCACTCTTCCGTGCCCTAACTTGGCGACGGAGGAGACCTACGGCAACGGCGGAGAGGACGATGTCCGCGGTCAGCGTGAATACGGCGTCGGAGAGGTTGCGGCAGCGAAGCGCTTCGTCGCCGGCATCGTCGAGAGCTAGCGGTGGCGCTAGGGTTCATGCGAGGGTGGAAGAAGAGATAGTTACCGCTGTGAGTGGGTATTTATAGGCACAGGGGCGGCACTGTGCTATTACACAGGTGCCCCTGGCGATTCGCATCTGAGGAGCACGTGGCCAGTTTGCGGAAGTTTGGGGTTTGTTCCACGTCCCACGCACGCCTGGATTGTCGGGTGGTCGTTCCTACTTCTCCGGATTTCATGTGGAGGAATGAGCATTGAAAACGGACTTAATGGTTGTCTCTGTATCTTCTGCTGACAAGGACGCAGTGAAGACATTCGACAGTTTCAATAGAATGCATATGACTTGGAGAGATAGAGTTTGAGATAGGAAGCATAGAGAAGTTGGGGTCCGATCACATTCACTTAGTTCAAAAGATTCAACACGAAGACATAGCTATAAGTGAATGCTGTAGAGGACAAAACACTAGTATATATATATATATATATAGTCAACATAGTGAAGATAATCATGAAAATATGTTGAGTTCGAAGCCAAACCAAATGTGAATACATCGCAAGGTAACGCCATGAGAGAAACACTTCAAAATAGAACGTTTGGTGGTGGCGTTACCCACCGTATAGGAAGTATTAGACCCAGACACGGCGCACAATTATCGTGGCGCTCTGAAGTCAAATTCCACATTAATGTATTCACACTTAGAATGTATGTCTTCATTGATTTAAGATATACTTCACTTCATGTGTTGCACATCTAAGTCATCAATATGCATAAGGGTTAGGATGTGTGCCTGATCACAGGATATTTGAGGATTCCAGGATATTTAGCTCACACCGTAAATTGCAAAACCTCTTCTCATCCAAGGGCTTGGTGAAGATATCTGCCAATTGCTCTTCAGTGTTGACGTGTATGATATCAATGTCTTCCTTCACAACATGATCTCTGAGAAAATGATGACGAATTTCAATGTGCTTTGTCTTTGAGTGCTGGACTGAGTTGTTGGCAATCTTGATGGTGCTCTCGTTGTCGCAGTAAAGTGGCACTTGCTTCAGATGAATGCCATAGTCCTTGAGTGTTTGCTTCATCCACAGAAGCTGAGCGCAGCAAGATCCAGCAGCAATGTATTCAGATTCAGCAGTGGAGAGAGATACACAGTTCTGCTTCTTTGAAGACCAACATACAAGTGATCGTCCCAGAAAGTGACATGTGCCTGATGTAGACTTGCAATCAACTTTGTCACCAGCATAATCAGCATCCGACAATCCAACCAAATCAAACTCTGAGCCCTTTGGATACCATAATCCTAGAGTTGGGGTGTGAGCCAAATATCGAAGAATTCGCTTCACAGCTAAGTGATGCGACTCCTTTGGTGCCGCTTGAAATCGAGCACACATGCAAACACTAAGCATAATATCTGGCCTAGATGCACATAGATAAAGTAAAGAACCAATCATGGAGCGGTATACCTTTTGATCGAACTCTTTACCATTGTCGTCAGGACCCAGATGATGTTTGGCTGGCATTGGTGTTGTGAAGCCTTTGCAGTCTTGCATACCGAACTTCTTCAGGCAATCTTTGAGATACTTCTCTTGAGATATGAAGATGCCATTGCGTTGTTGCCGTATTTGAAGACCAAGGAAGAACTTCAGCTCCCCCATCATGGACATCTGATATTGCTCTTGCATCATATATCCAAACTCTTCACTGTACTTCTGATTGGTGCAGCCGAAGATAATGTCATCCACATATATTTGGCACACAAATAGTTCACCATCATATGTCTTCGTGAAAAGAGTGGGATCTAGGGAACGAGGTATGAAGCCTTTGCTCTTCAGGAAGTATTTGAGTGTGTCATACCAGGCCCGAGGGGCTTGTTTGAGGCCATACAGTGCCTTGTTGAGCTTGTATACCATGTCAGGATGTTTTGGATTTTCAAAGCCAGGTGGTTGTGCAACATACACTTCTTCTTCAATCTTGCCATTGAGAAAGGCACTCTTCACATCCATTTGATATAGAAGTATGTTATGATGATTTGCATAGGCCAGCAGTATGCGTATGGCTTCAAGTCTAGCCACAGGAGCAAATGTTTCATCGAAGTCAATGCCTTCCACTTGAGTATATCCTTGAGCAACGAGACGAGCTTTGTTTCTGACAACTTGACCATGCTCATCTTGCTTGTTGCGGTATATCCATTTGGTGCCTATTATGTTGTGCTTCCGTGGATCAGGACGCTTAACCAGTTCCCATACATTATTCAGCTCAAACTGTTGAAGCTCTTCTTGCATAGCTTGAATCCATTCAGGTTCCATGAAGGCTTCTTCAACTTTCTTGGGTTCTGATATTGAGACGAATGCGAAGTGCCCACAGAAATTTGCTAGCTGAGTTGCCCTTGAACGAGTGAGTGGACCAGGTGCATTGATGCTATCAATTATTCTTTCAATCTGCACTTCATTGGCAATGCGAGGATATACAGGGCGAAGACTTTGCTCTTGCTGTTCATTATCGTTGTTGGAAGGAATGTCTTCAGGCTGAGCATTGTCTTCATGTTGATCAGGTGCTGAAATGATAAGTTCTTCTTCAGGATGAGCTTCAGAAGGTATAATTTCTCCAGTTCCCATTAGCTTGATTGACTCACTGGATGGAACTTCATCTAGCACACTTGGCAGCTGCTCTCTTTGTGAGCCGTTGGTCTCATCGAACCGCACATCCACTGTTTCAACCACTTTGTAATGAAAGAGATTGAAGACTCTGTAGGAGTGCGAATCCTTTCCATATCCAAGCATAAAACCCTCATGTGCTTTTGGTGCAAATTTTGAGGTGTGATGTGGGTCCTTGATCCAGCACCTTGCGCCAAATACTCTGAAGTAACTGAGATTTGGCTTTTTGCCAGTAAGGAGCTCATAAGATGTCTTGTTCAGTAGCTTGTGAAGATACACACGATTGGTTGTATGGCATGCAGTATCAATGGCTTCGGGCCAGAATTTTCTTGGGGTCTTGTATTCATCTAGCATCGTTCTGGCCATCTCAATTAGTGTTCTGTTCTTGCGTTCGATGACGCCATTCTGCTGTGGCGTGTACGGGCTGAGAATTCCTGTGTGATGTCCAAGGTATCAAGATATGTATCAAGGCCAGTGTTCTTGAATTCAGTGCCATTGTCACTTCTGAAGTGTTCTATCTTGGCGCCAAAATTGTTCATAGCTCGATTGGCGAAGCGTCTGAAGACATCCTACACTTCAGTCTTGTAAAGGATTATGTGCACCCAAGTATATCTAGAATAATCATCAACAATAACGAAGCCATAGCGGCAAGCAGTAGTAGTTAGAGTTGAGTAATGAGTGGGACCGAAAAGATCCATGTGAAGCAGTTCGAAGGGTTGAGTAGTAGTCATGATTGTCTTCGAGGGATGTTTGGCCCTTGTCATCTTCCCTGCTTCACAGGCACCGCATAAATGGTCTTTCTTGAACTTGACGCCCTCGATGCCTATGACATGCTTCTTCTTCGCAAGGGTGTGAAGGTTCCTCATGCCAGCATGTCCAAGCCTCCGATGCCATAGCCAGCATTCTGAAGCCTTTGCTAGAAGACATACTGCAAGCTGTGGCCCTGCTGAGAAATCTACCACGTACAAATCATCTTTTCGATACCCTTCAAACACTAGAGACTTGTCAGATTCCATTAGTACAAGGCAACGATATTTTCCAAACATTACGATCATGTTCAAATCGCAAAGCATTGAGACAGACATTAAGTTGAAGCCAAGGGATTCAACAAGCATGACTTTATCCATGTGTTGATCCCTTGAGATTGCAACTCTACCTAGACCCAATACCTTACTTTTACCAGTGTCAGCAAATGTGATGTGGCTCTTGTCAGATGGACGTAAGGTTGAGTCCATAAGAAGACTTCTTTTGCCAGTCATGTGATTTGTACACCCACTGTCAATAATCCATTCAGAAGACGCTGGTGTCGTACCCTGCAGTGCAGTTAGGGGGATAGGCTTCACCAAGAGCATTGTGAAGCAAAAACATTTGAAGAACCAGTGGGTTATGAAAGCTTAGATCCAGGTTAGGACTAATAGGGACAGTAGCAAGCGATACAGGTACGAAGTACATAGTAAGACCATTTGGGCATTTGATCTTGCGCCCTACAAGATGTTTAAGGTCCCCAGTAATAGCGTCAGACGATTTTGGTTTTCTGCTGGAGACCTTTCCCTGCAAAAGAGAGTTAAGCCTTCTTAACCACCCACATCTTCAAGGGTGGCTTAGAAGAAATAAGTCTAAGTGCAGCATCTGAGAATTTTGGCTTTGAAGCCTTAGCAAACAGTCTTGCAGGTGGACAATAGTACTCATAAGAATAAGCAGAATAGTTCTTGGTCTTATGAACATGGCGGTTTGATGAACCGCTCTCATATTCATATGCCTGAGTATGGTTTCCCTGCAAAACATTTGCGTTAGTGCGACTCAGGTGAGTCCTCTGTTTGTGTGAAGCCTTTGGACCGTATGAAGCCTTTGGTCTGAGGTTTGTCTTCTTCAAGTGAGGTGTCATGAAGACATTCACAGGAAGATTTTCCAGACACCTTTTTGGAACCCAGATCTTCTTCATAGGCGGTCCATTCCTGCAGTTAGTACCAATGTACCTGGCAAACACTTCACCATTCTGATTCTTAAACAGTATATAGTTTGCATCAAAGGATTCATCAATAATAATGGGGTTCGCACAAGTGAAGCCAGTTAGATTGGATGGATCTGCTGAAGGTTCCTTTGCAGCAACCCACATGGTTTTGGGGTACTGCTCAGGTTTCCAGTAAGAGCCACCTGCATTCATTTTCCTTACGAACCCTACACCCTCTTTCCTAGGGTTTCGGTTCAGAATCTGCTTTTTCAGGACATCACATAGCGTCTGATGCCCTTTAAGGCTTTTGTACATCCCTGTTTCAAGCAATGTCTTCAACCTAGCATTCTCATCAGCAATAGCGGTGGTATTCTCAACAGAGGGGTTAGTTACCGCATCAACAGTTGAAGATATTGCAACAGCAGTAGCAGTAGAACATTCAGCAGCAGAAGTAGCATTATCACGCTCAATGCATTTAAGACATGGTGGTTCAAATCCTTCCTGAGCGGGACTAATCTGTTTGGCGCGAAGTGACTCGTTTTCCGTTTGAAGATCTTCATGAACCGCTCTCAATTTCTCAAGATCTTGCTTCCTTTGAAGATAATCATAGGAAAGCTTTTCATGAGTTGTTGAGAGAGTTTCATGACAATTTTCAATTTCCTGATACTTAACGTGAAGATTTTTTATGTCTTCAATTAAGGATTCAGATCGAGTCATTTTAGCACCCAACAGATCATCGCTTCTGTCTAACAGTTTTTGAATATGTTCCATAGCTTTCTGTTGTTCAGTTGCAATTTTAGCAAGTGTTTTGTAGCTAGGTTTTGAAACACAATCAGAGTCATCGTCACTAGATGTTTGATAGTGAGTAGTGCGTGTGTTTACCTTGGCACCGCGTGCCATGAAGCAGTAGGTAGAAGCGGAGCAGTCCTTGTCATTTGCATTGGTGTCAGTGATGAAGTCATTGTCTTCAGTGTTGAAGATGGACTTGGCAACGTATGCTGTAGCCAGACTTGCAACGCCTGAGTCGGATTCCTCTTCAGACTCCACCTCCGCCTCCTCAGAAGCAGACTCCTCCTCTGAATCCATTTCCTTGCCAACAAACGCACGTGCCTTGCCAGATGAGCTCTTCTTGTGTGATGAAGACTTTGAGGAAGACTTGGAAGAAGGCTTTGAGTATTTCTTCTTCTTCTTCTTGTCGTTAGAGTCATATTCCTTGCTCTTCTTCTTCTTTTTGTTCTCATTGTCCCACTGTGGACACTCAGAGATGAAGTGGCCAAGTTTCTTGCACTTGTGACATGTTTTCTTCTTGTAGTCATGAGCAGGAGCTTCATCATTCCTTGAACTTGATCGGGAAGACTTTCTGGAACCTTTCTTCTTCGTGAATTTTTGGAACTTCTTGACAAGCATAGCAAGTTCCCTTCCAATGTCTTCGGGATCATCAGAACTGCTATCAGATTCTTCTTCAGATGAGGAGACAGCTTTTTCCTTCAAGGCACGAGTTCGCCCATAGTTTGGACCGTAGATATCTCTTTTCTCCGAAAGCTGAAACTCATGTGTGTTGAGCTTCTCAAGTATGTCAGACGGATCGAGTGTCTTGAAATCAGGACGTTCTTGGATCATCAGGGCCAGGATGTCAAACGAACTACCAAGTGATCTCAGCAGCGTCTTGACGACTTCGTGTTTGGTAATCTCAGTGGCGCCGAGGGCTTGAAGCTCATTTGTGATGTCAGTGAGTCGGTCAAATGTGTGCTGCACATTCTCATTATCATTTTGCTTGAAGCGGTTGAAGAGGTTGCGAAGGACACTGATTCTTTGATCTCTCTGGGTTGAGATGCCTTCATTGACCTTGGAGAGCCAGTCCTAGACCAGCTTGGATGTCTTCAAAGCACTCACACGGCCATACTGTCCTTTGGTCAGATGACCACAGATGATGTTCTTAGCAGTAGAGTCCAGTTGAACGAATTTCTTGACATCAGCAGCAGTGACACCTTCTCCAGCCTTGGGAACGCCGTTCTCGACGACATACCATAGGTCAACGTCAATGGCTTCAAGATGCATACACATCTTATTCTTCCAGTAGGGATATTCAGTTCCATCAAAGACGGGGCACGCAGTGGAGACTTTAATTATCCCTGCAGTCAACATAGCTAAAACTCCAGGTGGTTAAACCGAATCACACAGAACAAGGGAGCACCTTGCTCTGATACCAATTGGAAGTGCGTTATATCGACTAGAGGGGGTGAATAGGCGATTTTTATGAAAGTCTTCAAAACGTGGAAGTTATGAAGACAAACAGCAGAGATATGCCTATTACTATGCAGCGGAAGGTAGACTACACTAGGCAAGCCATTGTCAAGTATCAACAGAGTGAAAGCACGGTGACAAATAGCTGCAGTGTAATAAGGATCAGGTAGGAAGATGTTATGAAGCCAAACAGATCATACACTCACGCTGTGAAGACAAAAGATAGAACAGACATGCAATGACTTCACAATGAGTAATTAGTAAGAAAAAGGAAGTGAAGGTGAAACCAGTGACTCATTGAAGACAATGATGTGTTGGACCAGTTCCAGTTGCTGTGACAACTGTACGTCTGGTTGGAGCGGCTAGGTATTTAAACCTTAGGACACACAGTCCCGGACACCCAGTCCTGAACACGCAGCTCAGGACACCAAGTCCTCACCGTATTCTCCTTGAGCTAAGGTCACATAGTCCTCGCCCAATCACTCTGGTAAGTCTTAAAGGTAGACTCCCAAACCTTCACAGACTTCGTTCATTGGCAATCCACAATGTCTCTTGGATGCTCTGAACGCGACGCCTAACCGTCTGGAGGATGCACAGTCCTCAAGTGTAATAAGTCTTCAGATCACACAGACAAGAAGACTTAAGTGATGCCCAATTCTCTCTGGCTCTGGTGGTTAGGGCTTTTATCCTCACAAGGAATTTTCTTTCAAAGGCTTCGAGGTGGGTTGCTCTCAAACGACAAAAGCCGTACTCTCAATCTGAGCAGCCAACCGTTTATGGTTGCAGGGGGTGGGCTATTTATAGCCACTTGGAAACCCGACCTGATTTGTCCGAAATGACCCTGGGTCACTAAGGAACTGACACGTGTCCCAACGGTCAAATTTCAAACTCACATGGCAACTTTACTTGGGCTACAAGCAAAGCTGACTTGTCCGGCTCTGAACAAGATTCGCTCTCATTGTCTTCACTCGAAGACATAGGTTTTTGGTTTAGGCATCACTTCAGTCATTCTGACTGGTTCTCCTGGACCCCACTTAACAGTACGGTGGATCCTATGACTCAACACAAAAGAAAAAGAACTACGAAAGATCTAATTCTTCGAGCTCCATAGGCTTCATATCGTGTCTTCTCTTGTCATAGTCTTCAATGTGAATATCTTCATATACCACCTTTGACTTCAATGTCTTCATACATTTTTAGGGGTCATCTCTGGTAGTAAAACCGAATCATTAAGGGACTTCTACCTGTGTTATCCTGCAATTCTCACAAACACATTAGTCCCTCAACTAGGTTTGTCGTCAATACTCCAAAACCAACTAGGGGTGGCACTAGATGCACTTACAACTCACTTTGGCCTCAAGGTGCTCGATCAACTCCAAATCCGTGGGATCGAACTTGAGGCCAGCCAGCAGCACCGGCCAATCCTTCTTGGACTTGCATCGGTTAATTCCAGTTATATGGTACTCAATGTATGGTCAATCGACTGTTTTAAGTGAATGATGAAAGATTTTGACAGATAAGTGGTACTCCAAATCTGAAGTCCATAATACCCGAACACGCCACTGGGATTATTGTGTCACCTCACGCGCAACGTGTTGTCATGTCAATTCAATGTGTGGACATGATGAATAATTTGATCGACGTATACTAGTACTGCTACCGTACTACTTACTAGTCGTATTTAGTGTCACATTTTAACCATAGGTTTAACTAACAAGTACGCACTTGAAGCCTTATATATATATATATATATATATATATATATATATATATATATATATATATATATATATATATATACATAAACACTATTCTGATCAAGGGATCAGAATAATATTCTGATCACAACCTGAACTTCCTGAGTTACACAACCTGACCTTCCCCGAGTGCTAGGTTGAACTTCAGCTAAAAAGTGTCCAAATGGGGCTTGCGATATACCGTTGGAAAGCTATGGACACCAGTATCATGAACCAAGTTAAATTTTTGGCAAAATGTAAGCGGTTTAGGAGCAGTTTTGAAAATCGTTTTTTCTTCATACAAAAAACATGAATCATATTTTCGATCGCATTTCTAAACCATTGATCGGAATGATGCAAATAATATGGCATTGGAAAGCTTTTGCAAAACCTCTCCTTCCACATGTTAAAAGTTTTTCTCTAATTCCATGCGGTTAAAGAGTAATTTGGAAAATCGTAAAATTTCGCAAACTGAACAGTCGAGTTCGTATTTTCGATGTCATTTGTAAATGGCTAATCCAATTGAGGCAAATGATATGGCATTAGAAAGCTTATGAAAATGCGCCACTTTTTCATGTTTAAAGTTTTTTCTAATTTTGAACGGTTTGAAAGTAATTTAGAAAACGGTCCAAGTTGCACTGAGTTGGTATTTTCGAGCTAATTTTTTAACCATACGTCCGAATGTAGCAAATGATATGGCATTGGAAAGCTTGAGGAAATGCGAAACTTTTTGCTATATATTGTTTCTCCCAATTCCTTACTGTTTTAAATCAATTTTGAAAATGGCTAAAACGTATTTTCGCCGTCATTTCTACAAACTTTATCGGAATGGGGCAAATAATATACCGTTGAAAAGATATGGAAAATGCGCAACTTTTTCATGTTGATGGTTTTCTCGGATTCCTAGCCGTTTTCAACTAATTTTAAAAATAGCGAGATGTTGCGTTCTGCCTTTGTCGCGAAACAGATTCTCCAGAAATGCACCACGTGAAGAACTTGAACTTCTCGGCATGTCTACCTGAACTTCACTCTATTTTTCACGTGCTTTTTTTTCTCGTAGCTCTCCATCCACTCACCAGAATTGAGCAAGTGATATCCAGATGGAAAGCTAGTGTAAACACGCAACTTTGACGTGTTGATCATTTTTTTCATACTCGCAACGATTTTGAAAGTTTTTTATCTGAAATTCATTCAGTGTAGTAGTTGAATTTCTTGGTGTTTTCTCGTTGAACTTCTGTGACGTATTTTCGTTTGGAATTTCCCATCCATTCATCAGTGTTACCAAAATGATATTCAGCTTGTACAAACCTCTCTCACAATAAATTTTTTAACTTTCTCTGACCGAGGACTTGAACTTATAACAACAAAACTTTTAGTCTTTGATTTTTTATTATTTTTTAATACAAAATGCACACCATGTAGTACATGAACTTCTGGCAGTTATCAATGAATTTCTCTCGGTTACGTGAGAATATCTGATTTTTTATGAATTTTAATCTGAATTTCTTAATCCTTTTTATGAATTTTGAAGCACTCTATTTTTAAAAGTTGAACTTCTTGTTATTTTATTTTTGAACTTCTTGTTTCCATTCTTTAAAAACGAGGAAAATCTGAGTTTTCTATAATCATCGAACTTCTCCATCTTTTTAATATGGACTTCCTGGTTTTTTTCTTAATATTTTTTAAAAGTTGAAGTTCTTGTTATTTCATTTTTGAACTTCTTGTTTCCATTCTTTAGTAACGAGGAAAAACTGAGTTTTCTATAATCATCAAACTTCTCCATCTTTTTAATTTGGACTTTGTGGTTTTATTTCTTTTAGTAACGGGAAAAATCCTGAACTTCCTGGGTTACACGCATGAACTTCCCTCTGTAGGAACTCGACCTTTGGGCTATCTTGGCAACCGTGTCTCCCCGCGCGAATTATTCTCGTTAGTCGTGTTCTATGTGATGTAAGTGTAATCTGCCAATAGTTTTTAGCAACTAAATGCCCGTTAAATAGGAATCTCGCCCGTTGGCGGATTTTGCTCTTGGGTCATGATGAAACATACCTCTGTTGCAATTTTACTACATGAGTTGTTAGACCTGAACTTCACCCAGTGCTAGCTTGAACTTCCGCCAACATTGCCCAAATGGGGCTTGCAATATACCGTTGGAAAGCTATGGGCATGAGTATCATGACCCAAGTTAAATTTTTGGCAAAATGTAAGCGGTTTAAGAGCAGTTTTGAAAACCATTGTTTCTTCATTCAAAAAATGTGAACTGTATTTTTGATTGCATTTCTAAACCGTTTTATCGGAATGATGCAAATAATATAGCGTTGGAAAGCTGCTGCAAATCTGCTCCTTCCACATATTGAATATTTTGTCTAATTCCATATGGTTCAAAAGAATTTTTTGAATACATAAAAACGTGTTTTAAACAGTATACATGAAAATTGTAAACTGTTCATCAAAATGTAGCACATAATATACCGTTGGAGAGCTTATGAATAGCAACAAGTTTGTCATGTAGACAGGTGTTACAAATTTGTTGCCGTTTTAGAGCGGTTTTTAAAATGGCAAAACAACATTGTTTTTTATCTTTTTTCAACATGTAAATGTACGACTGACATCTCGCGCATGAATTTTGAACTATGCTAGGAAGAGCACGTGAACTTCTTGCAACAAACCTTTTAATCTTTTTGTTTTATATTCTTATATTCTTATGTGAAATGCATTTCGTGTAGTAGTTGAACTTTCCGCTGTTTTCACCTTGAACTTCTGTCAAGTATCTTTGTTCAACCTCTCTCACAAGAATTTTTGAACTTTCTCGGGCCAAGCACTTGAAATTCTAGCAACAAAACTTTTAGCCTTTGCTTTCTCATTCTTGTTATTACTACAAAATGCACATTGTGTAGAACGTGAACTTCTCTTAGTTATCAATCTGAGATTCTCCCAGTTATTTGAAAATATCTAAGTTTTTAATAGATGTTGAACCGCTCTACCTTTTTTATTTTGAACTTCATTGTGTATTCTTAAGAAATGTGAAAATTTGAGGTTTTTTAGAAACATCGAACTTCTTCGTTATTTGAAATTGAACTTATTGGTTTTATTCTTTAGAAACTAGAAAATTCCGATTTTTTCAAATAAATATCAAACTGCTCCGCTTATTCCAATTGAACTTCTTAGTTTTATTCTCTAGTAACGTGAAAACCTGAGTTTTTCTATATACATCGAACTACTCAGTTTTTTGGAATTGAACTTCTTGGTTAAATCTGAGTTTTTATAAACATTAAAAAACTTCATTTTTTAAATTTTGGACTTCTTGGTGTTATTCATTAGTAACATGAAAAGTCCTAGTTATGTAATAAATATCGAACTGCTCAATTATTTAAAGTTGAACTCCTAGGTCTTAATTTTAAAAGAAGGAAAAACTATTTTTATAAACTTTTTGAACTGCTCAATTTGACCTTCTTGATATTGTAATAAACACTGAATTTTCCCATTATTTAAATTTGAACCTCTAGATTTTTTTGTATAATGGGGAAATTCCGTTTTTCTCTATAATTTTTGAGCTGCTCTATTTTTTAATTTGGCATTATTGTGTTATTCTTTAGTAATGGGGAAAATCCTAATGTAGTAATAAACATTGAACCGCTCTATTATTTATATTTGAACTTCTAGGCTTTTTTAAAAAGGGGAAAGTCTGTTTTCTAACTAAACTTTTTTGAACTATTTTTGCTATTTTTAGTTTGACCTTCCGTTGTGGATATTTTGATGGTGTGTTCCGCTTTTTATTTGAACTAGTTGCAATGCACATACTTTTCAGGGAATTTCATTAACATTATTTTCTCGATTTCATTTACTTCACCTTTTTTTCTTGCGAACTTCCCATCTTCAATGCAGCCCTACTAAATTGGTTCATCAACGCATTACCCATAAACATTTTACCTACTGTTTTTTCATTGCACAAAATTGGTCAATGAACATATTGGCCTGCTGAAAAATCAAACATAGGACTGCAGTATATTACACTTTAATGATACATAACCAGTTAAGTTGTTGAAGTGTAGGAAAGTTCTTTTACCAACATAATAACAAACACGTTTGAGACCACATCTTTACACCACAATTTTTTCAAAATTGGCTCCGTCCTCACACGAGCAGCGCCGTATCCGGTAAGGCAGCTACATGGGCACACGGCAGGAAGCAGCCACCACTGTGTCTCGCGTCGCACCCTCCCTAGCTCGCCTGTCGAATCGCCGTTAGTGCCTGCTTGCAGTAGGGCACCGGCTGACCAGCCACGAAGCCCAATCATAAGCAATGCGACAGCAAGCAGTGTTGGTCCCTGACGACCGGCAAGTCATGACTCGAGCAATGAGCACTATTGTCTGTTGTGCTGCACAGGCACAACCGCACATGCATAGTTTTCTTTTTCCCTAAAACTTCACATTTATAAGTTGATGCCAATTTTCTATAGTCTGTTGGCTATAACACTCTGAATAGTCTAAAATTCAACCATTTGATGAACAAAAGTCACAGAAAAAAGACTAATTCCTGCTGAAACATATAGTATAACTGAGAATTCGAAATTTTTGGTTCTCTACTTTGTGCTGGCCCGCCCAGTTTTTCTGTTGAAGCTCCAGCACTGAATAAGACACTAAAGAATTGCTGCAGATTCATTTGTTGATGGGGTAATAAGACACTAAAGAATTGTCGCTGGACAACAGGTTAAGTACATCCATGTAGGTGGCCAAATGCTACCCACGTACAGTAGCAAAACAAGTTAATTTCTCTCCTTTCTGTTAAATTACAGAATCTTAATAACAACAACAATTAATTTCGCCTCATAGCAGAAACCAATAGCGACATCACGCACGCACACAACATGCTATCCACGACCTTCACACTAGATCACCACGCACGTGGTTGCCTGCTGAACTACTATCATCTAACACACAAAATTAATTCATCGACATTGCCTTACTATTTTGAATACACAAATTTCTTCAATCGACATATTGGCCTGCTAAAAATATACACATTGGCCTGCAGAAATGATGGTCGGCAAAATCTGCAAGAACAGTCGAGTAGGTGTAGAATATCAGGGTGTGTAGCTGCAAAAAATTATGAGAGAGAGAAAGGGACAAGTGGGAGGAGCTACCTTGACGATAAGACGCCACAAGAACTGAACTTGAGAATAAAAATCAAAGTATCTCTAGTGAGAACTGCACTTGAAATACTCATCCACCAAGACGGTTCCTTCATTTCATACAATCTCGCAAGGGAAATTAGGAATAATACACCACGAGGCAGTCCAGTGTAGATTAGAAAGATAAAGATCAAAAAATTATAGGCAAGGAGCTTATGAACATGCACATAAGCATGTTTTTGCTCGACATGTGCAGCTTCACATAGGAACTACAGTCAGCAAACATGCATCAATCCTTTTTTGACTGAATTCATCTTCCTGCTAGAATCACATATACGTACTAGTTTTGAAGGAGTTCAGAGAGGGAGCGCTTAGAAGGTCTTGCCATAGAGGAGAGGATGGAAGTTCAGAGAAAATTCTGCCAGCCGTTCATCTCCTCTGTTATCAGTAGCAGAAACACAGAAATAAAAACATCTGCTTGCGCAGCTATTGGACAGGGGTTACACAGGCTCACCAGTTGAACATTCACATGCTGGGTGGAGCCTCGTGACCGTCCTGCACATGGCCGTCTTGGTGGTGTGTTCTTGAACGTCCCAAGGTGGCGGCGGTGAACTGTTTGGGCGCTTCAGCGGCGGAGCCCCACCGGGATGAGGCGGAAGGTTTCGCTAGAGCTCTTCCGGGAGGTGGACGAGCGCCTCGAGGCGGCGACCCGTCGATGTGCAGGGGATGGCTCGAGGGTGGTCCGTGGGGTTGGCCGACTAGGTTGGGTCTCGGCAGTGAGGAATGGTGGCAGCGATGCGCCGGGGAAGATGGTGACGGTGGCGCGCCGGGACAGTTGACGGCGGCGAGCGCGTCGGGGCAGTTGTCTGCGGCGGCGTGTGGGAGCCGGCCTGGACCTGGCCGTGGGAGAGGAACCGCGCCGGCCGGGGGAGGAGGGGCGAGGCACGCCGGCCATTGGGGGCGAGGTGGCACGCCGGTCACGGGGAGGAGGCCCGCCGGCCGTGGGGGAGGAGGCGCGCGGCGACGGGGATGGTGGCGACTGGGATTCG